>NC_134353.1:570009208-570309208 GCF_048569485.1 Anomaloglossus baeobatrachus | reverse complement strand
GTGATTATATCTGATTATACTGAGAAATACTATATATCTAAGGGTACCTTCACACTTTAGCGATGCAGCAGTGATCCGACCAGCGATCTGACCTGGTCAGGATCGCTGCTGCATCGCTACATGGTCGCTGGTGAGCTGTCAAACAGGCAGATCTCACCAGCAACCAGTGACCAGCCCCCAGCCAGCAGTGACGTGCAAGTGACGCTGCACTTGCACGGAGCCGGCGTCTGGAAGCTGCGGACACTGGGACACTGGTAACTAAGGTAAACATCGGGTATGGTTACCCGATGTTTACTTTAGTTACCAGCTCACACCGCTTAACTTAGCGTGTGCAGGGAGCAGGAGCCGGCACTGGCAGCATGAGAGCTGCGGAGGCTGGTAACGAAGGTAAATATCGGGTAACCACCTTGGTTACCCAATGTTTACCTTGGTTACAGCTTACCGCAGGCTGTCAGATGCCGGCTCCTGCTCCCTGCACATTCAGGATTGTTGCTCTCTCGCTGTCACACACAGCAATGTGTGCTTATCAGTGGGAGAGCAACAATAAAAAAACGAACCAGCCCTGTGTGTAACGAGCAGCGATCTCACAGCAGGGTCCAGATCGCTGCTCAGTGTCACACACAGCGAGATCGCTAATGAGGTCACAAAAAACGTGACTCAGCAGCGATCTCAGTAGCGATCTCGCTGTGTGTGAAGTACCCCTAAGGCAGAGTTCCCCAACTCCAGTCCTCAAGTGCCACCAACAGTGCATGTTTTCAGGATTTACTTAGCACTGCACAGATGTTGGAATATTTACTTGTGCAGGTGTTAAATTATCACCTATTGCACTGTTGGTGGGCCTTGAGGACTGGAGTTGGGGAACTCTGATCTAAGGTATTCTGGGAACATTCCTCACACCATGACTTACTTTGATTCACTTGCACACATACATTCTGATAGGGTTATCTAACGGGTTTATTTTTCTTCATTATAACGTCACATATTTTACTTGCACTATTTATGCAGAGAAAAAAAATCTTCCTTTCACTCGTCACATCTCAATTTGTTAACTGAATATTTCCACACACTTTTGATCCTTTATATTCACATTTCTATATTTTTTATTTTTATTTTTATTTTTTATATCACTTTCCTTTTATACAGATTTTTCACATTTTTTTTTATCTATAACTGATGTTGATTTTCAACTCATACACAAGATTCCATTTTTTCATATCTCTTTACCTTGGCCCAGAATAATGCTCCATCATGTTCGCACTCATTTTTTTTTCATTTTTTTGTTTTATCCCATTTCACATGTTTCCCTTTACTGTGATTCATTCTGAACACTTGTTATGCCAGTGCATTTCATTTTCTCTTTCCCGGCATTGTAAAAGTACCTAACAGTAAATATGATCCCCACCTACACACCCGGATGTGCGCGCAGCCATGTCACCTCCTTGCTGGCTTCCGTAGCCGCCGGCACTTTGGATGTTAGGCACTGACCACCATCCATCATTGTACGGGGGTTGTGCTTGCGTTCCACGACCGACGGCCAGAAGTCACCTGATGTGGGGTCTGGTCACATGACTCTGTCGTATCCGGCTATGTGCATGCAGCAATTTTGAATTTCATCCACACAAGTTCTATATTTCCTTTCCTATACATAGCTGGCCCTTTCACAACCCACACTCATTTAAATCACTACCCCATCTGAGGAGGTCTAACACAAGATGAAACGCGCGTTGGGCTGAAGACAGGCGAGCTCTACAGACTCTATACCTAGGTATTCTACATCCTTCCTTTACGTGTCATTCCTTTAATTTCCACTGCAGTATTCTCATTTGAGCACCATGCATTTTACTTTGATTTCTGCCACGGGAAACTCCATCATGGAAATGCAGTGCACTTTCCTTTTTTAAAATACTATTATTTATGGATATGTCATTGTTTTCTATTCTATTTATGGAAATACATAACGTTTAACCTATTTGTAGTTGTCCTGCTGGTATTTATCCTCTCGTCTCTTGCCTGTTAGGAATAACCCTGTCTTTGTAAGGATATATTGTTCTCATTATTTATTTTGATAAATATTTCAACATTCATATTTTTAAATTATTTTTATAATAAAATATACAGTATATTTTTTAACATTTCATCATATGGTGTTTTGACTCTTGTGGGCAAATTTATACCTACCATCTGTTCATGAGAGTCTTTTTTGAGATATTCATAGTGTTTTTTGAACACCTCAAAAGGGGATATTTTGATTGTATATTCTGGGAACATGTTCTTGTTTCCTTAAGGCTGCTTTATATGCGTCGATATCTCATGCGATCACACCCGCCCCCATCGTTTGTGCGATATGGGCAATTCATTGCCCATGTCGCACAAAGTCGTAACCCCCCGTCACACGTACTTACCTTCCAAACGACCTTGCTGTGGGCGGCGAACATCCACTTCCTGAAGGGGGAGGGACGTTCGGCGTCACAGCGTCGTCCCACAGCGGCCGGCCAATAGAAGCGGAGGGGCGGAGATGATTGAGACGTAAACATCCCGCCCACCCTCTTCCTTCCGCATTGCCGGCGGGACGCAGGTAAGCTGTGTTCATCGTTCCCGGGGTGTCACACGGAGCGATGTGTGCTGCCTCGGGAACAATGAACAACCGGACGTTCAATTTATAGAAAATGAGCGACGTGTCAACGAGCAACGATAGGGTGAGTATTTTTGCTCGTTCACGCTCGCTCGTAGCTGTCACACGCTACAATATCACTAACGATGCCGGATGTGCGTCACTTACGACGTGACCCCGACGACATATCGCTTGATATATCATAGCGTGTAAAGCCCGCTTTAGAGTGTTGCTGCCTGCTTATGATATGTCAGTGTCATACACAGAGAAGTACATGAGACAGTGAAAACATTCACCTGGACTTTAAAAACTTCTAAGTTGCATAAAAATATTGCTACTTATTAAGATGATTACGTAAAATTTCTGGCGTAAACATCCTAATCAATGGTTCCTTTGTATTTATAATTATAACCTCTTTAAATAATTCCAGGTTCAGTAGGTTTCAATTTTTCTTTCACTGTTTTTCTAATACAACTGCCAGCAATTTCTGGACCACTGAACACATTCAATTATATACAGACTACATTCAACTGATTGTCAAAGTATTTTGTAAAGGGCTGCATTTTCCAAAAGTAATCAAAGTGTGTACATATAGTATATCTGGCATTAGAATAAACTCCTCTCTTGAGGAATTAATCCTTTATTTCTAAATGATGTAGTTAGTACTGCGTTAATCAAAATATTTTTTCACTTTTGGGATATCAAATTATCAACAGAAGAAGAAATCGCTGTCAGAAAACATCTATTTAAGCGAAAAATGAGAAAATAAAGATTCTTTTTATACTTGCGCTGAAGATATAAAAGTAATGAATATGCAATCTATCATTGCAGCATATGGTGAGCACTACAGTTTATTGCTGTGAATGCATAATGGCAACCTATCTGATATTGCTAGCTAACAGCAAGAAATCAGTGCAGGATACCTGCGAAACTGAAATTTGGTCTGGTCTTGGATGAAATGAAATTTAAAGATAAATTTTCTCCGCACTATTTCACAAGGATTGATTGTAGCTTAAGGGAGTATTGTTACTGCCAAGGGAAGGTAGGACAGAACCCATTCCATCATTTGCCAATAACGTGTCTTCTGCCAAAATATTACCCCCAGTGTTTTGTGCATGAAGATAATTAACACCTTGCTTTCACTGCTTGTAAATGTTGGAAATCATTTGCTCTGCGAACATGCTTCTCTGTCATTGTGATTGTCATTATTCACATCACTTTAGTATGTGTATACACTGTAGCAGTGAATTATTCAGTATATAACGTAGGTAAGGTACATGTATTTGTCTTCATGCTCAGTGATTCTGGGCCACAATGGGACCACAGTTGACTTTTGCAGAACTAGATATTTCAGGTCTACTGGCTTAAGAACGGAGCACTGTATTTCATATCACCAAATAGCAATGTATTTTTCATCAGACTGCAAATGTCCTCCTTCTCTGAATATGCATAATTTACGGTTTGTGCAAAAAAAAGCAGCACCTAAAATTAGCAGCTAAAGCTGTAATTCTATTTTGCAAATTTAACATATTGCCAAGTTTTTTTAAAAAAAAACACAAAACCCAAATATTTATTAGTTTATCATTACCAAGCCACAAGATCCCGAAATTGGGGTTCTTTTATCCTTCACGCAAATGGAATAGTAGTGTCCCTTAGGCCTGTTTCACACGTCAGTGATTCTGGTATGTTTGTGCTTTTTTTTTAAAACGTACCAGAATCACTGACATACGCAGACCCATTATAATGAATCGGTCTGCTCACACATCAGTGATTTTTCACTGCACGTGTCTCCGTGCGGCGTACCCACGTGTCCGTGATTGCCACACGGAGACATGTCCATTTTTTTCTGGCATCACTGATGTCCCACGGACCACGCAGTAGTGTGGTCCGTGAAACACGTGCCATAAAAAAACGTGCTTTTAAAATAAAAATCATTTTTACTCACCCGGCTCCAGCGATGTCCTCCGCAGCCCGTGCAGCTTGCTGCTTCTGAGCCGGCTCATTACTGTCGCGCATATTCATGATGCACGACACAGCCGACCTAGAACCAGCTGCTGCGGGGGTCAGCGCCGGCCGGATGCTGCACCGCGGGAGCGATCAGCACCATGGAGAGCGGGAGCTCGCACAGGTGAGTTATCTTTAAGTGCAATCACGGGCCACGGAGAACGGAGCCTGGATTGCACTTAGACAACCCACGTGTGCCATGATTCACGGCACACGGAGGGACATGTGCGTGTTTTACACGCCAGTGAAAAACGTCAGTGTTTTTCACTGACGTGTGAAACGGGCCTCAGACAGTAATTCTAGAGGTGGTAGCGTATATTCATGTCATGGACATAAGACTCCCTTTTTCATGTTCACTGGGCATCCAGGTAGTTAGACCCCACTGGTCATGTTGTTTGTGGGATAACTGAACTAATGTTGTTTTAATCATCAGATGTTATTTTTTTTTAATGATGAACGAGTATGAAAAAGTGTGATTTTATATAAAAAAACCCTTATTTCTGATATTTATTTTTTTGTTAATACATTTTTTCTCCATTGGGGCTGCCATGTTTTTATTTGCTTCTGTGTAATGTGTCATCATACAACATTTACACAAAGGAAATGTTTAGGGAGCCCAATGCGATGGGCTGGAATCCACTGCTCCTGATGAAACTGTGTCGTCAGGAATAGTGTTTGTCAGACTCGCAGATAACTGGAACTGGTGGACCTAACCGGATTAAAAAAGAAAAACTGGTTCCGGCTGGATGCCAGTCCACATATATAGATCTATTGGGACCAGAAGCCAGTAATTAAAAATGGTGGTAGAGCGTATAGGGGGATAGGAACAAGTGGGCTGTACTTACCAAGGCCTCGGGTCGGCTGTAGCTGCTTCCTGGCTCCTCATTCACTTCTGGGGCAACTCATTCACTTTCATTGTATGTGGACCGGTTTTTCACGCCCATCGGCGTCAGTGATGGGTTGCAGTGAGAAGCGCTCCCATCCCAAGTGTCACCATGTCAGCTGACTGCTTCCAATGACAGACGCTACGTGCATCTATCGTGGTATAAAAATTAATAAATTAAACTATTTGGTGTAGGGTCCCCCCATATTATGATACCCAGCACAGATAATGCATATGGCTACAGGTTGCAGACCCTAGCCATGCGCTTATCTTGGCTGTGTATTAAAATAAGAGGAACTGCATGCAGCTTTTTTTTAATTATTTAAATAAATCATTTTACAAAATGGTGTGCGTTCACCCCTTAAATTCCCATGGCTACTAATACACAGTATAATGACTCAACGGCTCAATTATACAAAGTATAGGGCCTTTACAATTCTATATGTACAGTATGATGGTCCCACAGCTCCATTTATAGTATGATCCAGCAGCTTTTTCTATACAATTTGATAGCCATTTATTTCATGTCCCTTACAATTCCCTATGTATATTATGTTGTCTTCCACTCTCCCTATATAAAGTCTCATGTCACACACAGCTTTCTATACATGGTATACTGTTTCTCTTAGTTCTCTATATACAGTATGATGTTCCCACTGTTTCTTATACATAATATGATGACACAACAGCTCCCTATATGGTATGCATCCCCCAAAGCTTCCTCTATACATTTTGTGATTATCCATAGGTTGTTAAAAAAAGTATAATGTCCCCATATCTCTCTATATACAGCATTATGTCCCAACAGCCCAGTATACATTTTATAGTGCCCCTATATCCTCTATGTACAGTATAATGTTCGCAAAGCTCCTTATACACTCCCCTATATAGAACATGATGGCCCCCACAGCCTACTCTGTACAGTACAATGTCCCCATAGCCTTCCATATACAGTGTGATGCTGCTCACAGCTACCCTATATACAGTATGGGGCCCCCACAGCTTTCTGTATATAACATGATGGCCTCCACAGCTTTCTATATGCAGTATGATGGCTATTACTGCTCATTAGATACAGTATGGTGCCCCACAGCTCCCTACACACAGTATAATAGCTTCCATAACTCCCTCAAAACAGGTGGATAGGCGCCACAGCCCTCTGTATACAATATTAGGTCCCCACAGCTACTTATGTACAATATGATGTCCCCCACTGCTCTCAATATAAAGAGAAATGGTCCCCACAGCTTCCTAGATACAGTATAGGACCCCCGCAACTACACTGTGTGCAGAATTATTAGGCAAATTAGTATTTTGATCACATGATACTTTTTATACATGTTGTCCTACTCCAAGCTGTAAAAGCTTGAGAGCCAACTACCAATTAAGTAAATCAGGTGATGTGCATCTCTGTAATGAGGAGGGGTGTGGAGTACTTACATCAGCACCCTATTTAAGGTGTGCTTAATTATTAGGCAACTTCCTTTCCTTTGCAAAATGGGTCAGAAGAGAGATTTGACGGACTCTGAAAAGTCCAAAATTATGAGATGTCTTGCAGAGGGATGCAACAGTCTTAAAACTGCCAAACGTTTGAAGCATTATCACCGAACAATCAAGTGTGACACCCAGGAGACCGGGGTACCCAGCTCCGGATCGGGGGTCTATTTCTTGAGGGGATGTCACGGGTGGCTCGACCCGGGCTGTGGTCTCAGGCGATGCACAGTGCAATGGGGGGTATTTACAGGGGATAAATAAAAGTTTATAAGAGTTTTTCGTGACGCCACCCGGAATAAATGTGGCTATTTATGGCCACCGCTGCCAGTAGCTGGCCGGGGATGATGATGTGGGGCAGCTGAGGTGGAAAGCCCTTTCTGGGTAGGGCTGTGGGTCCCAGGCAGGTGAGGTAAAAGTCAATGGTGGTTATAGATAATGGTATTGTGAGGAGACTTTAGGGGCGCAGACACTTACTTGATCAGCAACAGGTTTTCTCAGCTTTGATGGTCCCAATCCTTGATAGGTGGCAACTGTCCAAATGAGAGACTGAGGCGCAGGCGACGTTTAACCGATTTACTTCAACAACAAAACTGCATAACAACAAGTCCCGTCACCGGAGTCTGTATCAGGAGGACTAAGTTACTCTGCCCTGCCGGGTCCTTGGCCTCCTTCTTTGCGCTGTCTGTGTGTGGCCCTGCTGATGTGTGTGAACTAGCTGCCGGCCTAAACTGTCCCTCCCGGGTCCTAATTCAACAGGCAACTTGAGTCCTTTTCCGCTGCTTACCCCCTCCAGGAGTACCGCTGAACTCTCTGGATGTTGCTGTGTCTGACCCTGGTGAAGCTTGAATCGCCTTCACTTTTCCTGGTTGCTGTATTGTGTGAAACTAATGCAGCCACGGATCCGGTGTCCGTATCTGCGCCTTTTCAGGGATAGAGATTAATGGCTACCCGGTTCCTAAAATGTTCCTCTTCTCTGTCTCCTCCTCCTCCTCAGACCAATGGTTTGGGCCTGGAAATTGTCAGTCTCTCCTAAGGACCTCAGAGCAATTTCTCTGTAACTACTCCTCTGAGCGTCCCAGCTCCAACAGAAAAACTAACTGTCAATTTTACCTCAGATCAGAATATCTCTAGGGGAGTCTCTTGAGCTCCCCCTTCTGGCCAGAGGTGGTAGTGCGGTATCTGCTGTAGTGCTTGTATTGAGTAACTAATGATGGTTTTACTGTGGCTAATACCCCTAGGGGTGACACACAAGCGTTTCATGGCAAATAGCCAACAGGGTCGCAAGAAGCATGTTGGGCAAAAAAGGAGCAAAATAACTGCCCATGAATTGAGGAAAATCAAGCGTGAAGCTGCCAAGATGCCATTTGCCACCAGTTTGGCCATATTTCAGAACTGCAATGTTACTGGAGTATCAAACAGCCCAAGGTGTGCCATACTCAAGAACATGGCCAAGGCTGAAGGCTGAAAAACGACCACCTTTGAACAAGAAACATAAGATAAAATGTCAAGACTGGGCCAAGAAATATCTTAAGACTGATTTTTCAAAGAAATGAGAGTGACTCTTGATGGGCCAGATGGATGGGCCAGAGGCTGGATCAGTAAAGGGCAGAGAGCTCCATTCCAACTCAGATGCCAGGAAGGTGGAGGTGGGGTACGGTATGGGCTGGTATCATCAAAGATGAACTTGTGGAACCTTTTCGGGTTGAGGATGGAGTGAAACTCAACTCCCAGACCTACTGCCAGTTTCTGGAAGACAACTTCTTCAAGCAGTGGTACAGGAAGAAGTCGGTATCGTTCAAGAAAAACATGATTTTCATGCAGAACAATGCTCCACACATGCATCCAACTACTCCACAGCGCGGCTGGCCAGTAAAGGTCTAAAAGATGAAAAAATAATGACATGGCCCCCTTGTTCACCTGATCTGAACCCCATAGAGAACCTGGGGTTCCTCATAAAATGTAAGATCTGGAGGGAGGGAAAACAGTACACCTCTCGGAACAGTGTCTTGGAGGCTGTGGTGGCTGCTGCACCGCAATGTTGATCGTATGCAGATCAAGCAACTGACAGAATCTGTGGATGGTAGGCTGTTAAGTGTCATCATAAAGAAAGATGGCTATATTGGTCACTAATTTTTTGGGGTTTTATTTTTGCATGTCAGAAATTTTTATTTCTAAATTTTGTGCAGTTATATTGGTTTACCTGGTGAAAATAAACAAGTGAGATGGGAATAAATTTGTTTTTTATTAAGTTGCCTAATAATTCTGCACAGTAATAGTTACCTGCACAAACAGATATCCTCCTAAGATAGCTAAATCTAAAGAAAACCCACTCCAACTTCCAAAAATATTAAGCTTTGATATTTATGAGTCTTTTGGATTGATTGAGAACATACTTATTGATCAATAATAAAAAAATCCTCTAAAATAGAACTTGCCTAATAATTCTGCACACAGTGTATATACAGCATGAGGCTTTCACATTCACATACAATTTCTAACTTATACAATAAACTCTAACTCTGAGTCCACTAGCACAGTCAAAAGTATGATGACCACACAGGTGGGGGGCTCCACGTTATGGGGAGCCCCCCACCCTAACAATATCAGTCAGCAGCCGCCCAGAATTGCCGCATACATTATATGCGACAGTTCTGGGGCTGTACCCGGCTCTTCCCGATTTACCCTGGTGCGTTGGCAAATCGGGGTAATAAGGAGTTATTGGCAGCCCATAGCTGCCAATAAGTCCTAGATTAATCATGTCAGGCGTCTATGAGACACCTTCCATGATTAATCTGTAAGTGACAGTAAATAAACACACACGCCCGAAAAAAATCCTTTATTAGAAATAAAAAACACAAACAAATTCCCTCATTACCAATTTATTAACCCCGACAAACCCTCCATGTCCGGCGTAATCCACGGACCTCCAGCGTCGCTTCCAGCTCTGCTGCATGGAGCTGACAGGAGCAGCAGAAGACACCGCCGCTCCGGTCACCTCCACGCAGCTAATGAGATGAGTAGCGCGATCAGCTGGTGTCAGTCAGGTAACTCGCGGCCACCGCTGGATCCAGCGGTGGCCGCGGGTAACCTCAGTGACAGCAGCTGATCGCGCTACTCATCTCATTAGCTGCGTGGAGGTGACCGGAGCGGCGGTGTCTTCTGCTGCTCCTGTCAGCTCCATACAGCAGAGCTGGAAGCGACGCTGGAGGTCCGTGGATTACGCCGGACATGGAGGGTTTGTCGGGGTTAATAAATTGGTAATGAGGGAATTTGTTTGTGTTTTTTATTTCTAATAAAGGATTTTTTTCGGGTGTGTGTGTTTTTTTACTGTCACTTACAGATTAATCATGGAAGGTGTCTCATAGACGCCTGACATGATTAATCTAGGATTTATTGGCAGCTATGGGCTGCCAATAACTCCTTATTACCCCGATTTGCCAACGCACCAGGGTAAATCGGGAAGAGCCGGGTACAGCCCCAGAACTGTCGCATATAATGTATGCGGCAATTCTGGGCGGCTGCTGACTGATATTGTTAGGGTGGGGGGCTCCCCATAACGTGGAGCTCCCCATCCTAAGAATACCAGCCTTCAGCCGTATGGCTTTATCTGGCTGGTATTAAAATGGGGGGGGGACCGCATGCCGTTTTTTTTAATTATTTATTTATTTTTTTCACTGCACAGTATAGACACGCCCACCGGCTGCTGTGATTGGGTGCAGTGAGACAGCTGTCACTCAGCGTGGTGGGCGTGTGTGACTGCAACCAATCACAGGCGCCGGTGGGCGGGTAAAGCAGGGAATACGAGATTGTTTAATGAGCGGCCGGCTTTTTCAAATTAGAAAAAGCCGCCGAAGCAGTGTGAACGCCGTGCAGCGCCGGTGATCGGGGGACGGTGAGTATGAGAGAGGGGGGGACACTTCAGTCACTCGGGGGATTAGCGGTCACCGGTGAATCCTTCACAGGTGACCGCTAATCAGTACACGGCACACAGACAGAGCCGCAGCATGACTATGAAGTCGGGTGAAGTTCACCCGAGTTCATTCTCATCCCGCTACTCTGTCTTCTGACATGTAGTAACGACATTTTGCATCACACACGGACATTCCACACGCACATACGGCTAGCATACGGGATACACACGCAGGCCACACATACCATAAAAACGGACCTAAAAAATGGAAAACGGACCCGAAAAACGGCCCGTTTTACACGGATGTGGTTTTCACGGATGTGTGGCGGAGCCCTTAGGAATAGTGGCCTGAATAGTTGCTCAGTATGCACCCCTACCCCAACGCCAGCCCTAGATTTAAGCTTTTCATTCTTTATCTGTATTGATGAGCTCTGCACCCAGAATTTTTATCCCTAGTCTTTAAACCCCTAAATGGCTGCTACTTTACTTGTCTTTTGATAGTAAACCGATAGTTTGACTTCAATATTTCTTGTGATGTGATAGTTGCAAGCCATTCAGAGGACTCCTGTGCAGTCGCTCCTATCATGTTAGTCCACTTTCTGGCTTATCCAGTCTCCAGGAATGTGTGAAATGGTGCCTCACACTTATTTTTGTCGATCTGCTCAAATTAAATCTTTTCTTTGTTCCTCTCAGCTGTTTCATGAACATAAAATTCATCTCAATTGTCATTGGATCATAAATTTAGTAAGGGGAGCTGAGAATAAGGGCGGCTTTGCACGTTGCAACATCGCACGTGCGATGTCGGTGGGGTCAAATCGAATGAGACGCACATCCGGCGTCACTTTCGACATTGTTGTGTGTAAATTCTAGATGATGCGATGAACGAGCGCAAAAGCGTCGTTATGGTATCATCGCTGCAGGCTCCGACTTTTCCATAATTATGCTGCCGCGACATGTACAATGTAGTTCCTCGTTCCTGCGGCAGCATACATCGCTATGTGTTACGCCGCATGAGCGAGGAACTTCACCTTACCTGCCGCCGGCGGCTCTACGGAAGGAAGGAGGTGGGCAGGATGTTTACATCCTGCTCATCTCCGCCCCTCCACCGCTATTGGCCGCCTGCCGTGTGACGTCGCTATGACGCCGCACGACCCGCCCCCTTAGGAAGGAGGCGGGTCGCCGGCCAGAGCGACGGTCGCAGGGCAGGTGAGTGCATGTGAAGCTGGCGTAGCGATAATTTTCGCTACGCCAGCTATCACAAGATATCGTACCTGCGACGGGGGCGGGGACTATCGCGTGCGACATCGCAGCATCGGGTTGCGATGTCGCAATGTGCAAAGCCCGCCTAAGAAAGATGGGAGTTCAGTATGAGCTCACTTACTGATCTCAGTTAACTCAATATGCAGCCTGCAAAAGACAAAACAATACAGTGAATATAGAAGGCAAATGGTGCAAAAATGTTAATAAAATCCAATTGGAAAAAAAATGTTTGTTTTTTTTAGTTAAAAATGAATGTATTTAAGTAAAAAAAAATGCTTCTAAAGGTGTCCATATCTTTTATGACTTATAAGACTAGCCATGTGTTTGGGTTATAAAAGTAAACTATTATTGTTTCAAATGTAAATGCTGTACCTCATAAGGATAATGGGGGATCCCGACACTGCGGATATCTGATGAACTTTTAGCAGTCACAGTGATAGGTGAAACACAAATCCATAGACATCTGTGAAGTGTACAAAGCTAACAATGATGTAACAGACGTAATTTGATTATGAGACTGACATATTTAATAGTTCTAAAGAGTACAAACATGATTGGATGTATTTATGTATTTCAAGAGCTATAAGACTACAAATTGAGAACACCAAGATACATGGTAAAATACAGCAAGGTAACTCGTTAGCATGTTAGGGGTTGTAGTTTTGCAACACTTGGGGACTCATAGGCTTGGCACATAACCTGGAGAGAATCTTTGCTCTGTTTTCATAAATGTTTCATGAAGTCAATTACAAGTGAAACCTGAAGCTCTATATATACAGTTTGGTGCATATGCCTGAAGTAAAAAGTCATAGACATCTTATTACATACGTGACCAATAGTGGAATAACTGTGCTTTAATTGTAGCTTATAGGGTTGTACAAAGTTTGGATTGAACAGGGGATAACTTCCTGAGCGTTGGGGTTCAAACTGCTGGAACTCCCACCCATCCTGAGAATTAGGTCATTGAAGAGTCACGTGTGAATGTGGAGATGGTTTATTATGTATGGCGGCACGCTGGCTCAGTGGTTAGCACTGCAGTCTTGCAGCGCTGGAGTCCTTGGTTCAAATCCCACCAAGGACACCATCTGCAAGGAGTTTGTATGTTCTCCTCGTATTTGCGTGGGTTTCCTCCCACACTCGAAAGACATACTGATCGGGAACCTAGATTGTGAGCCCCAATGGGGACAGTGTTGCAAATGTATGTAAAGCGCTGTGGAATTAATAGCGCTATATAAATGAATAAAATTATTATTAATTATTATTATGTGCACGTCGGCTCCATTCATTTTCTATGGGGCAGCTTTACCTCTCCAACATCGGAGTACAGTGCTACTGAAGCTGGTTGGGATAAAGAGCTACAATCATCCTTAAGCAATCCGAGCCAGTTTCCGTACAGTGCTTTACGTATGCAGACCACTCACGTGAGCATCGCTGTGCTCAGGTATACTCGGTCCTCAGCCCAGTGCGAGACGCTTGCAGGTTTTGATCAGCTCACACTGGGGGTAATAACAGCATGATCGGATTTAGTGTGCACCAAAAAAATGGAAAAACACCACTCACCTACTCCCGAAAGTGATCTGTTTATGACTAGCTGCATGTGGGCAGAGAGAGACCCGAACTGCCCAATTAGTGATTTCCATTGAGGTTCAGATCAAGTCTGAGTCCAGAACTTAATTTTATCTAAAGTCTGGATGAACCCACCAAACCAAACTTCCTCGGGTCCGCTCATTTCTACTTACAATTTGTATTAATTCTGTGTAAGTGAATGATAGCAGAGTTTAAATAGTTAAATAGCAGTGAGCATAGCTAGCTCCAAACACTGATTTTACAGGCAGATGTCACCTATGTATTACAGTTGCCATCCTATGAAAGTAATGGGCACAGTTTCATACTTGTGTTCCCTGACTGTGATGTACACGCATGGCAGGGTGTGCGAAGGGGTTAATATTATAGATGGTCGTCATTGTTTTGTACAGTAAAGTAGTTAAAGCCTATAATGAGTATTAGAATATTGTTGATACTGATTTATTTTATTAGTTCTACAATATTATTATAGCCCTCGAGGAGCGGTGAGCATCCAGGAGTGGACCCACTGGGTCGTACACTGGACTCCCCTGAAGGAGCTAACCCCAAGCTAATTCACCGAGCTAATTCACTATGCAGGGACTGTCAGGCGCAGTCCCAGGGGTCCCAAATGCACAACTGGCAGGACGTGGCAGCATGGAGGTGGTAACTTAGATGTGACAGCAGGTAGGTGGTGGTAGCAGCTGGTTGTAGGAAGAGACACAGATAAGTAGGTACAGGTAACTGGTACTAGGACACATGACACAGGACTAGACACAGTAATGTGCATGGAACCTGAGAACTAGCAGTGCACTACGGATAGGCAACATTGCTGAGGTACCTCACCTAAGGGAGGAGTGCCTTAAATACCTTCAGGGTGGTAGCTGACCTCAGGGGTCCCTTCTGGGTAATAGTATGCCAGCCCTTTAAGAAAGGGGCATGGCCACACAACCACCTTTTGGGCAGTCCCAGAAGGCCTGCATGTGGCTTCGAAGCAGGAGGAGGCTACAGCAGGTGGCGGGGCATAAATGTGGCAAATGGGCCCACTAGTCAGGTGAGGAGAATGGCACCCCCGCAAGGCATGAGAGCGGGGGCATGCGTGGGTGATGCACTGGGACCAGGCACTACAAATGTAAAAACATCTTCATAGGAAGGTCCCATGGGACAAACGCATGAAGCTTACCACTGCCAGGACAACCCCTTTTGATTCCACATGTTTTCCCAGGTATAATTATAAAGACTATATTCACCTCCCATGGCGTGGTGGCGGGGCTCACATAACATCACAACTCCCCATCTAATCAGTACTGGCTTCCTTCTTGCTGCCTTTGGACTAAATAAACAATCAACAGAAAGTCAGTGCAGCTGCTGTGCTCACTTCCACCTCTTGTTGATTAACTCATTTGGTCTGAAGGCGGGGAGACCGAAGCTGGCACTGATAGGACGCTTAGGCTCTGGTAATGTCACAACTCCAAATGAGCCCCAACACCGCAATCCCGGAAACCGCAAGAAGGGCACTGGTACAGGAGGTGAGTATAGTCTTTATTATTTTACCTATTGAAAACATGTCGGATCAAAAGAGGATGACCTATTAGTGGACAACCCCTTTAATCTGAAACAACATGCTGACACTTTATAATGCTTTGTATCTCGCAATTTAGTTCCATAGAGCAGATTTTTGGGATAGTTACAAGAACACCTTTATTTACCTGTAGCACTTTTACAATTTAAGAATACATATATAAAGCAATGGAGTCACTGAGTCAGGTGCTGCGTGATGGGTCCATAGTGCACCATTGTCCTGAGGGTGCCATTCCTGCTGGTTGGGGGTGAACGCTCACAGGTGAATGCTCCGAAGCATAATTAATAATATTAGCAAGAGCAAGAAAATAAATACTGATACAAGCAACAAGAATACACACACAGTAAGTGCCACTTCGAAAAAATAACGTTTTTGTAAAAGTAATATTATATTTGGAAATGGAGGGTCGTTAGAGAGGACCTTCACTATTCTAAGTATCATTACATCTAATATAAAGGCCTTCATGCATTGTGTTTTACAATTTTAGACAGAAATGAGCCTTTTTTCTGTATTATTCTTGTTTTTCACAATAGCAATGTTCATTAGGCATATCCATTTTCACCAGCCACTATACGGATCCACAGTATTGCCATTTAAATGAATACAGAATGTTGCTATGCAAATGAATTCACATTGCATAATTTGTCCATTGCAGCCAACCTCTGCCCTTGATAAACCACTCTGTATTCTGTATTAATAGATAGCAATTTCTGAAAGCAAAATTTCTGTATTGAAAGTTCAAGTCAATCAAAGCCTAAGTGGTCAAATGGTTATTTCATTACTCCCAGTCTCAATTTTAATGCAATTAAGTTTCTGTCCTAGGCGAAGAAGTCAGAAAAAGCTTTATTCATTCTGTTTTTATTATAGTAGTTGTAACCTCCTGTTGTCTTCACTCAAAATAAATGAGATTTATTAATCTGACATTATATTGTAATGTGTTAAAATTGAATGGCTGGGAGTGATTTCAGAGAATATTTTCCTTGTTGATTCAACTTTTAAAAATGAGATGGTATAAACTGTAATAAAGCTTTGATTTAAACCAGCTCTCTGCTCCCTCATTTATTGCTCATTTTCTGCAAAAGTTAAATAATATTCCACATAATAAACCGTCTTTATATAACCCTCTGAGAGATTAAATGGAGATGTATTTCAGAAATGCAAGTTTCTGAATTCTGAGAGTAGATGTATGTCACAGAGAGAGCATATGTTATTAACCCCACAGATGTGTATTAGTCTGGGGAATAATGCACCTGCATCAGACTATACAAACACAAATTTATAGCAGAAAAAGGGATTATTTGTTCTATATAAGCATTTTGTGCCTTGTAAAATGTGAAAGATTCCACTTCCATGGCAAGACCAGCATGCTAATGCTAAACATCTGCTTAACGTCAACTACATCCAGTTGAATTCTTTAAATATATGTCCACCTTTAACAAGCATTATTTTAGGTCCAACACTATTTGCTAATTAAAAGTGTTGTCTGTGCAGATTGGTCATCAAGTTCAGATTGGTGGGGTCCGACGCCCCAAACAATCAGCTCTTATTAAGTCCGGCAGAGTTGATATGAGATGACCAGTAAAAGTTCACTTAAGGCCCCCTTCATATGTCTCTGTTTCTGATATTTGTGGCATCTGTTTTTTCTGAGATAGCATGTGCCACCCCTGGTAGACCTCTCATATCATGGTGGTAGGTCCGAGTGGTTATGTGGTGATCCGGTGTACTGGGTGTCAGTGACAGGCTTTTGTATTTGGGGTTTGAAAATAATCTTTAAAAAAGTGAGAAATAAAATAAATAAGTGTATGACGCCAGTTGGGATTTTTGGCTGTTGGAAGTACCCATGAGTTAGGTCATGATGTGCAGTGCCAGAGGGTAGTCCTCTCACCCCTCACCTCTCAACTAGGGCTGGTTCCTGGGGATGTTTCTCACAGCATGAACAATGATGGTGGATCTTCCTGCCCTGATGAGAGTTGGCTTATTTGCTGTATAGTGGTAGTATACTCTTCCTGCTGCTACTCTTTCCCTACCTGAGAACAGTTATTTTGGTATCCTTGGATTTTCCAAGGCAAGAACAATCTGGATCTTTAATCCTCTGATGAGCAGGTGACTCGAATCCTGAAGGAAAACTCACTATTTCTTCTAAAAGTTTTCAGACTCAAACATGCTACTGTGCTTCTAGGAAATTCACTGATCCTTCTAAAAAGGTTAATAGCAGTCTCTCAGTTTGTTACAGACCTAGAAAGTACTGTTGGCCTAGGGACTGATACCCTGCCAATGTGTAGTTGGCCCCTCCAGATGTTTTATCAGTTACCTCAAGACAGGACCGTCTCCATGTTACACTTCTCTCACCTTTGATCATTGTGGCATAAGAGTTCTATTTTAACCCAATTGGTCCACAGGACTTGTTTCCAAAATGCATTAGGTATGTTTAGATGTTCTTTTGCATACTTCTAGATCTGAATTTTATGGTGGAGACGCAGAAGAGTTTTTCTGTTGAAAAATCTTGCATGAAGGCCTTCTTTGTGCAGGTGTCTCTGAACAGTAGAACAATGCACCACAACTCCAGAGTCTGCTAAATCTTCCTGAAAGTCTTTTGCAGTCAAGCGGAGGTTCTGATTTGCCTCTCTAGCAATCCTACAAGCAGCTCTCACAGAAATTTTGCTTGGACTTCCAGACCCTATCTTGACCTCCAGTGTTCCTGTTAACTGCCACTTTTTAATTACATTTCAAACTGAGGAACAGGCAACTTGAAAATGGTTTGCTATCTTCTTATAGCCTTCTTCTGCTTTGTGGGCCTCCACCTTTTTCATTTTCAGAGTGCTAGGCAGCTGCTTAGAAGAACCCATGGCTGCTGTTTTTTGGCACAAGGTTAGAGGCGGCTCGGTTTTTATAAAGCTGTGAAATTTGAATCACCTGGCCTTGCCTACCTATGATAGGGAAGAAGCCATAACCTGAACAGGCTAATTAAGGTCTGAAACCATGGTCAAAGTTTTCTGAGCACACAAATCTCAAAGGTTCCCCAAAATTTTACAATTGCACATTTTCCTTTTTGTAATTTTAAAATAAAAAAGATGAAAATAATTTCTATTTTTTTTTTGCCTAAAAATACAAAGGAAATGTGATGTTTTTAACTATATGCCTTTTAGAGATCATTTCATCTTCAACTTGCTTAACTGTTCACAATAACAGTCATTTTGACCAGGGGTGCACAAACTTTTACATGCACTGTACATAACATGAATCTGTGTGCCATCTGTGTGTTGTACGTGCTTCACATTGCAAAGTGTAGGAATCAAATAAAAATTGGAAACAGAAATGACACAGGATGCTGAGTAAAAATTAACTTTCAATGTTTATTTCCTTACATAATAGCAGCCACAAATAGTGGACATCTTGTGTCTAATTCATTTCAAGCACAAACTGCGCTCTTTGTAATAGAATAGTCTATGACTAAGGGTCAGCACACACGGCAAGTAATACGGAGAGAGTGGAATGCGATAAAAAAAATCGCATTCTACTCGGACCAGTATTACTCTATGGGGCAGCTCCCATGAGCAATTATTTTCTCAGCCCTAATCGGATCGAGAGAACAATTGCAGCAATCGCGCCCATTCAAGTTTATAGGGATGAGAGAAACATTGCATCGCACTCGCATTACAGCGGTGTAATGCGAGAGCAGTGGGATTCTTGCATCAGCAGCCAATGTAGGAGATAGGGAGATAAATCCCTCCGGCCCGCCCCTTCGCAGCTGTGGTCTGATCGGACCTCAGTGGCATGACACACGGCTCCTGCTGTGCTGCGAGGGTGAGCCGAGTGTCATGTGAGGACTCGCATAAATCCCCATGTGGCCTCAGCCCAAGAGTGCAGCATGTGTTCAAAATGCATAAAACGCAAGATGCCCACTATTTGTGGCTTTTTTTATGGACGGAAAATAAACAAAAAAATTACTTTTTTAATAAATGAAAAACAGGAGAAAATTCCGGCACAAGGCGGGTCTTCATGAAAATCTTCAATATTTTATTTTCATGTCAAGAATAAAAAATTCATGTGGGGACATAGCCCCTAAACGCCTATCGAGTTTCAAACAAAGTTCTTCATCATTAAATTTTTAACCAGTATCCTGTCCCATTCCTTTTTTCTACTTTTATGTATCAACTTTTATAGTCAGCGAGGCTATGTCTCTCTGCTGTAGAGTGTAAGATCTTATGTTCAGTGAAGACCTCTCTCTCTCTTGTGGAGTGTAAGCTCTTATGTTCAGCACGGACCTCTCTCTCTCCTGTAGATTGTAAGCTCTTAATGGCCACTATACTTCATTCTCTCGCCTGTAAAATATAAGCTCATATGGTTAGCGGGGTCTTTTCTCTCTTTGTTTGAGTATAAGCTATTAGGTTCAACAGGGTCCTCTCACTCACTGTCTTCTGACACATGTGGAATTTCTAAGCAAATTCAAGCTTTCCAGTAATGATATTTGCATACACGTGTTCACTGCAAATCAAACTTTTTTGGAAAATTTTGCAAAGTCACTGAATTCGCATTTCAAAAGATCTAACTCGGTAACCCAGGACTGTATGCAGCCCCTTTCTAACCCTTTAATGCAAACACAGCCTGAATACTATCAAAATAACCTCATTACAGGACTGGATGGCAACCTGGTAGAAACCAACAGCCCTTTTCAAGGAAATCTGTCAGCAGGTCTTTGCTATACGTTTTCAGAGCAGCACGGTGCAGGAGCTGAGACTTATGCGGGCGTCACACGAGACGATCTATCGTGCGATGCATCGTCGGGGTCACGGTTTACCTGACGCACATCCGCCATCATTTGCGATGTCGTTTCGTGTGACACCTCCGAGCGATGCTGAATCGGTCACAAATTGTGAGTCGTGTACACGTCGCTTATTTTTAAAAAATCGTTAATTTTTTACGGCGCCGGTTGTTCATCGTACCCGGGGCACGCACACATCGCTCTGTGTGACACCCCGGGAACGATGAACACAGCTTACCTGCGTCCCGCCGGATATGCGGTAGGAAGGAGGTGGGCGGGATGTTTACGTCCCGTTCATCTCCGCCCCTCAGCTTCTATTGGGCGGCCGCTGTGTGACGTCGCTGTGATGCCGAACGTCCCTCCCCCTTCAGGAAGAGGATGTTTGTCGCCCACAGTGAGGTCACTCAGCAGGTAAGTGCGTGTGATGGCGGTTTAACGACTTTGTGCGACACGGGCAGCGATTTGCCCGTGACGCACAAACGACGGAGGCGGGTACGATCGCTCGTGCGATCGCACAATAGATTGTACCGTGTGACGCCCGCATAATTCTAGCAATGTGTCACTTACTATTCTGTGTGTTTCTGTTTCAATAAATTCAGGTAGAAAGGAAGGTACATGTCTAAAGTCCACTATGAGCAGCATGGTGCTGTATTGGAGTGACATGTACAGATGTAAAATTTAGCTTGTAAACAGATGTGAAAAAAATAATTGCTTGAGATATGCACACTTTGTAATGTAGACAGTCTTTGATTCATTTGGTTTGGTATTTTTGTATTCTAAATAAAATCTCCCCCCTTCACATGAGAAATTGCACAGAAAAATTCTAAAACTCAATATAGTGACTTATGACAAACAAGCACACAATCTCTGGCTGACACTGGCTTCACATTCCTTTGTCTGTAAAAAATATTATGCAGCCTAGCTGCTGCTTTGATATTCCGTATCACTGATCAATCACACGAGTCTACTATCTCTCTGTGCCTTTATCAATTGAATGTATTATTCACAGACTACTAAACTCAAATTCAGTTCTGCAGGCATGCTACACATTCCTGTCTGGAGTGTTTGTCCAATGTTGTTTAACCCCTTCAGCACCCGGCGATATTACATTTTTCCTTTTTTCCTCCCAATTGTTCCAAGAGCCAGTTTTTACAAAATGCCTTTCCATCAATATAATAATATGATGGCTTGTTTTTTGTGGGACGAGTTGTACTTTCGAGTGAAACCATTCATTCTGCCACATATTGTACTAGAAAACAGGAAAAAAATTCCAAGTGCGGTGAAATTATAAAAAAAAAAGTGCAATTCCACAATTTTTTTAATTTTTTTTATTTACCATGCTCCCTATTTGGGAAAAATGACCAGGCAGTATGATTCCCCAGGTCAGATTGAGTTCATATATACCAAATATGTATAGGATGTTGTTTTTTTTTAAGTGGTGAAAATAAATTCTGAAATATGTAAAAAAAAAAGCAAGATTAGCACGTTTGTCACCATTTTCTGAGGCCCGTAGCGTTCTCATTTTTTGGGATCTGGGGCCTTGTGAGGGCTTTGTTTTGCGTCTTGAGTTGACATTTTTAATTATACCATTTTGAGGTAGATGCAACATTTTGATCTCTTCTTTTTGCATTTTATTGCAATGTTGCTGCAACCAAAAAAGGTTATTGTGGAGTTTTGATTTTTTTTTTCTTGTTACGCCCTTTACCTATCAAATTAATTAATTTAATATTTTGATAGAGCAGGCTTTTCTGAAAGTGGAGATACCAAATATATATGTTATTATTTTTTTTAATTGTTTTATTTTTAATGATTTACAAGAGGGATGATTTGAACTGTCTGATGGCTTCTCCTGTTCAGAGCGATACTTCAGTATCCCTATGAAGGAGCAGAAAAGCTGCTCTCCTGTGAACTCCAGCACTCTGCCGGTGTTCACAGGAAGTTCATCATGACAGTGACAGGGGTCATCATCTGACCCTCGGCTGGCATGGCAACCCTTTAGCACTACATGGTCACATCACGGGGCCACCAACAGGGTCGGGGAATGACGAACTCCCAGGCGGTGAGAGTTAAATCCAGCTGTTAGGTATTGAAGGTGGGGTTTAACTAGTTAACAGGCATGGGTGAATCAGATCAGGCGACATGTGTGGGAAAACATACAAGCTCACTTCATGAGCCCTCATTAAAGGCACACACAAGACCTATGACGTACCAGTACGTCATTGGTCGTGAAGGGGTTTAGGGCTTTCTATTCCTATCTCGATTGCTGTGCTATTCTTACTATCTCTCACTATTCTAAAATTCCATTAAATAGCTGAAGCATTTCCTGCCTAGGTTTTAATACATGTTATGATAGTCTGTCCTGATTGGCTGCACTATACATTGTGATGTGATAGCTGCCAGGCATTATGTAAATGTCTGTGCGGTTCTGCCTGAGAACATAACCTTTTGTGGCTCATACAATCTCTTGATATGTATAAAAAGTCTGTAGGCATAGTTTTGGCGATTCATTTGAATCTAATCCCTTTTTGTTAAAAATCACGGAGATCTATTATTTCAGAAAATTCAACTCAAATTCAGTTTGCTTTTAATCCACTCATCTTTAAACATTAATGGTTGCCTGGCAGTTCTAAAAAGGGCAACCATGGACATGCTTTGTGTTGGCTATTCAGATTTTAGGCCTTCACCTTCTAACTTCTGTAGGGTATGTGGAATAATACAGGGACCCTGAGCTAATTTCTCAAAGTAGCCAATACGCCTAAAAATGTCAGCTGTTAAGGGGCCTTAATACCATTTTTAAATGGCAATTGGCAATAAGTGAACAGTGCCCCTCCATGGCCAAAACTGCATATGAAAGCTTACATCGGTGGGCATCAGCCCCAACCAGTTTTGGAACCAATATCATCCAATAAACCCATTGATATGAATGTCAATTGTTAAGAGGGAGTTAAAAGACCCTCTTTGGCAGGATCGCCCCCCTACGATCATAATTGAGGGTACCAATCATTGCTATGGTACCCTGAAGTAACTTGATGACCCTAAGGCATGGCGGGTGGCCTGTTATAACAAAAATACATATAATGGGATCACCATGTCCGGAATGACCCAAAGTATAAAACAGTCATGTTATTTATTTCATACAGCTAAGGCTAGTTTTACACTTGCGTTGGACGGGATCCGTTGCTATCCGCAGCTTTGAGGAATTACGGTAACCGTTAAAGGAAACCGTTATATTCCTCATAGACTTCTATTAGCTATGGATAGCAACGGATGGTCTTGCATTGCATCCGCCCTGCAGCGCATCAGTTGTTTTGATGCTGACCGTCAGTGAGCGTCGGGCGGATGGAACGCTGCATGTAGCGTTTTTCTGCACTTGGCAGAGTGTCAAAAAAACGCAACCTGAAGGATTCCGTCGGCGTCCGTTGTTTTTATAATGGATGCCTATGGTGGCGGATTCCGTTAGAATCCGTCATTTGACGGATTCCGTTAACTCAGATGTCTTTATACAACTGCGCATGCTCAGATGTGTAAAGTCAAGGAAAAAAACCTACAACGGATTGCGTTATTTTGTACGATCTGTAGCATGCGTTGTACCACTATATGCAACGCATCCGTTGCATGCATCACACAACGCAATGCTACGGATCCCGTCCAACGCAAGTGGTAAACTAGCCTAAGACTGTAAAAATGAATAATTTATAACACTCCAAAATGTAGCTTTTTCATCATACTGATACACAAAAAAACGAATAAAAAGCAAACAAAAAGCCAAAATGTACAAAAAAATTTGTTCAAGTGAAAACGGCAAACCATCCAACAAAAAATAAAACTATAATAGTTGATTTGTCTAAAGAAATATTAAAAAGTTACAGCTTTCACAATGGCAAAAAATATATATATATTTGTGTAAAATATTGTTTTTAGTGTTTAAAAAAGTGATATAAATATGGTATCGCTATAACCGTACTGACTCAAAGAATAAAGTGGTTCTATCACATTTAATGCACTGTGAACTGTGCAAAAAAATAACAATAACTGAATTGCTGATTTTTATTTATTCTGCGTCTGAAAAACTTGAGTAAAAAGGAATAAAAAAAGTATATCCCAAAATGGTACCATAAAAATCTCCAACTTGTTTCGCAAAAATATGCCCTCATACAGCACTGTTCATTGAAAAATAAAAAGTTACAGCTCTCAGAATATGGCAGCAAAAAAATTATTTATATTAAAAAATTATTTTTATTGTATAATAGTATCACAACATAAAAAAACTATATAAATATATTATCGCTATAATCGCATCACCTGAAGAATAAATTTGTCTTATCACTTACACTGTATACTGAACTGCGCAAAAATAAAATAAGAACTATTCTTGTACTGCTGTCTATTTGAACATTATACCTCAGAATAAGACTCAGTTCGCATTTTTTCTGTGCTCTTCGCTGAGCACTTAAATTGGAATTTTCATGTAAAACCGCCAAATCACGATTCAGTCAAAACCCCCAATGGAACTTTTCACTATATTGATGCAGATGGAGACACTCCTTCTGGTCTCTGTTAGGCTTTGTGCGCACGTACTTGCTGAAATTTCTTCAGCGATTTGACAGCACATGTGCACTTCAAATCGCTGCAGAAACGCTGCGTAATGGATGCAGTGTTTAAGCAGAATAAATGCCGAATTCATGCACTCGGGATGCTGCCGCCACCATAGACAGAGTGGGAGCAGCATCCAAAGCACACAAATTAATTGACATGCTGCTTTTTTGTACACACAGATTTGGGTCAAAATTTTGGCATCCAAATCGCTGCGTTCAAAAAAGCAACATGCGCACGTATCATGCACAATCTACATAGAAAAGGCTTTGAAAATGAGAACTACTCCCACACCCTCAAATAAAATCTGTGCTCCCAAATCCAAATGCGAACCACTCGAACCCCATAGGAAACAATGGGAGGCAATCACAAACACATAAAAACACATTATAAATGTACACATACAGTTAATAAACATTGCCATAACACTTACCGGTGCCCGTGATGCGTCCTGCACTCTGTCTCCCGACGCTTTTCCATCGGTAATCGCTGCGTCCTCCCGGTAACCAGCAGTGATGCAGGACCTATTGTGACTTCAAAATAGCCATGTGACCAGTCACGTGTCTGTTATCTCATTGGCTACACACTGATCACATGACTATGACGCATCATGTAGGACCTGCGAGTGCATCTCTGCAGTACGCGGTGATCGTTTGTGTATCGCCGTGTACCGGGGACATGCTCTGGTACGCGGTCGGGTTCCCGGTCTGCTTCCCCGTTCCGTTATAAACCGGCTGCCATAGCCGGTCGATAACGGAGATCACCATTGCTATAGCAACGCGCCTGTCAGTGGTGACGTCACCGCTCACAAGCAGCAGCTCCTTCTCACTCACGGATTGAGAACACTGCACGGGGAATAGCACCACCTTCTTCCTATGCAGCGCTGCTGATGGAGCAGAGCTGCATGTGTTGAAGGAGGAAGAAGACAGAAGAGCCAGATCGTGGAGGGATGCGAGGGAGTAATAAACATGGAGTCTCTAATGTGTCTGTGTATTTATTTCTATTAAAGTATTTTTTCTCCGTGTGGTGTCTTTTTTTAACCCTTTATTGGAGATTCTTAATGGCCGGGTCAAACTTGCCTGACATCTGTGGCTTAATACTAGCTAGTAAAACAAAGCCAGTATTAACCCTTATTACCCAGCAAGCCACCGTCACCAGGGCTGTTGGAGGATTACTGCGGAGGGGGGTTCTTTATTTCAATAAAGATGGAGTCACTAATTGTGTTGTGTTTTATTTATAATAAAAATATTTTTCTGTGTGTTGTGGTTCTTTTTATCGGTACTAGAAATTCATGGTGGCCATGTCTAATATTGGCTTGCCACCATGAATTTCGGGCTTAGGGCCAGTTGATAATATACAGCTAGCCCTAACCCTATTATTACCCAGCAAGTTACCATCACCAGGGCTGTTGAAGAGTTGGATACAGCGCCAGATGATGGCGCTTCTATGAAAGCGCCATTTTCTGGGGCGGCTGCGGATTGCAATTCCCAGCAGAGGCGCCAGAAACCTCGAGCTAACCTGTGCTGCGGATTCCAGTCCCCAGCTGCCTAGTTGTACCTGGCTAGACACAAAAATATGGCAAAGCCTACGTCATTTGTTTTTTAATTATTTCAAGGAGAGAAAGAAAGGAGAGAGAGATAGGAGAGATAGGAGAGAGAGAAAGGAGAAATAAAGGAGAGAGAGAAAGGATAGAGAAAGAAAGGAGAGAGAGAAAGAAGAGAAAGAGAGATGGAAGAGAGAGAGAGAAAAAGAGAGAAAGAGAGAAAGAAGAGAGAGAAGAGAAAGTAGAGAAAGAAGAGAAAGAAAGGTGAGAGGGAAAGGAGGAAAAGAAAGGAGAGAGAGATAGGAGAGAGAGAAAGGAGAGAGAGAGAAAGAAAGGAGAGAGAGAAAGGAGAGAAAGAAAGGAGAGAGAGAGAAGAGAAAGAGAGATGGAAGAGAGAGAGAGAAGGAAGAGAGAGAGAGAAGGAAGAGAGAGAGAAAAAGAGATAAAGAGAGAAAGAAGAGAGAGAAGAGAAAGAGGAGAAAGAAGAGACTGTAGAGAAAGTAGAGAAAGTAGAGAAAGTAGAGAAAGAAGAGAAAGTAGAGAAAGAAGAGAAAGAAAGGTGAGAGAGAAAGGAGAAAAAGAAAGGAGAGAGAGAAAGGAAAGAAAGAAAGGAGAGAGATATAGGAGAGAGAGAAAGGAGAGAGAGATAGGAGAGAGAGAAAGGAGAGAGAGAGAAAGAAAGGAGAGAGAGAAAGGAGAGAAAGAAAGGAGAGAGAGAAAGAAGAGAAAGAGAGAAGGAAGAGAGAGAGAAGGAAGAGAGAGAAAAAGAGATAAAGAGAGAAAGAAGAGAAAGTAGAGAAAGAAGAGAAAGAAAGGAGAGAGAGAAAGGAGAGAAAGAAAGGAGAGAGAGATAGGAGAGAGAAAGGAGAGAGAGAGAGAGAAAGAAAGGAGAGAGAAAGGAGAGAGAGAAAGAAAGGAGAGAGAGAAAAAAGAGAAAGAGAGAAGGAAGAGAGAGAGAAAGAGAAAAAGAAGAGAGAGAAAAGAAAGAGGAGAAAGAAGAGAAAGAAGAGAAAGTAGAGAAAGAAGAGAAATAAAGGAGAGAAAGAAAGGAGAGATAGAAATAGGAGAGAAAGAAAGGAGAGAGAAAGGAGAGAAAGAAAGGAGAGAGATAGGAGAGAGAGAAAGGAGAGAGAGAAAGAAAGGAGAGAGAAAGGAGAGAAAGAAAGGTTGAGAGAGAGAAAGAAGAGAGAGAAGGAAGAGAGAGAGAGAAAAAGAGATAAAGAGAGAAAGAAGAGAGAGAAGAGAAAGAGGAGAAAGAAGAGAGAGAAGAGAAAGTAGAGAAAGTAGAGAAAGAAGAGAAAGAATGAGAGAGAGAAAGGAGAGAAATAAAGGAGAGAGAGAAAGGAGAGAGAGAAAGAAAGGAGAGAGAGAAAGAAAGGAGAGAGAGAAAAAAGAGAAAGAGAGAAGGAAGAGAGAGAGAGAAACAGAAAAAGAGAGAAAAAAGAGAGAGAAAAGAAAGAGGAGAAAGAAGAGAAAGAAGAGAAAGAAGAGAAAGTAGAGAAAGAAGAGAAAGAAAGGAGAGAGAAAGGAGAGAAAGAAAGAAAGGAGAGAGAGAAATAGGAGAGAGGGAAAGGAGAGAAAGAAAGGAGAGAAAGAAAGGAGAGAGAGAAAGGAGAGAGAGAGAGAGAGAGAGAAAGGAGAGAGAGAGCTCACAGCTGATGTCCGGCTCCTCCCCTCAGTGCATAATTAAATTACATTTATAAATATATTATAAATATAATTTATTAAAAATAAATAAATAAATTTACTGGGTTTAGAACTCCCAAACGTTATGCTTCTTAGGCGGGCGCTTTATCCACTAGTCTATTGCCTCTTACAAAAGAGGTAGGCAGATTTTCTAATCTTGAAGCCTGCTGTGCTGACTGAAGTCTCTGCTAACTGCATGAGTCACTTCATTGTTACGGAGCCACTACATCCCGAGAGCAGAGCTGACCTTGTCCTGTGGATTACTTCGGACCTGGAGGGGTATTTTTGGGATTAATAAAGGGGTGAACCAGGGTTGTTTTTTTGTCTTTTATGACGCCTGCCATGATTAAACTCATTATTACCCCAATTGCCACCGCACCAGGGCAATTCGGGATGAGCTGGGTAGAGTCCCGCAGGACTGTCGCACCTAATGGATGAGGCAATTCTGGGCGGTGATATTGTTAGGGTGATGGACTCCCCATACCATGGTGCTCTCCATTCTGACAATACCAGCCTCCAGCCGTGCGGCTTTATCCTGGCTGGTATCAAATATGGGGGAAACCGCATTTTTTTTGTTTATTTATTTTAATGCACGATATAGACCCGCCCACCAGCGGCTGTGATTGGTTGCAGTGAGACAGCTGTCACTCAGCTTGGGGATGTGTCTGACTGCAACCAATCATAAGCGCCGGTGGGCGGGGAAAGCACAGAAAAACTAATTGAAAAATGAAGCGGCAGCCATTTTCTAAAGAGGAAAAGACGCCGCAGATTTGTGACAGCCGGGGAGCGAGACGCCCGTGATCGGTGAGTAGGAAGGGGAGAGGGATTGTGCTGGGGACGCAGGACACATGCAGATAGCAACATGTGCACATAGCCTTCTGTGAAAAGCCACATTTATAGTGATCGAACCGTTCTCGAACGTAACTCGAGGTGCCGAACATTTAGCAAAAAGCTCAAGTTCTAGTTCTATCTAGAACACCCCATAAAATCACTTGAACCACGAACTGAAGAACCGCGAACCACGAACCGCGCTCAACTCTATCACTGCATTCAGGAGAAAATGCAGAACACATTATAGGATCAAATTTTTTTCAGGTAAATTATAGATTTGGTGCTAAAACAGTATTTTAGTAGGAATTTTTTTTAATGTTCACATCTAAATGTTATAAATAGGGATGAGCGAATGTGTTCACCACTTTTCTGTATCTGGCGAATAATGGGATATTCGAGGTATTCGCTAACCGACAGCTAATATGGTATTCGCTCCAATACTTTCATTTTCATTTTTGCCTTCCTGGCACCTTTTTCCAGCCAATGAACACATCTGAAGTTGCTTGCCCTCACAGTAATGCCGCAGCCATCTTTGTTGTGGTGTTACTGTGATTGGCTTTGCCGCACAGCATCATAGGGGTTATATAAGGCTACCGCCATTTTGTGTACGCATTCATTCCTGAGCTGGTGATGTAGATACACTGTACTGTGTGTGGGAGAGCGTTTCTCCAGCCAACTAATGCTAGTACTTCTAAGGGCTGAAGATATTTAGCATTAGCTACTAGCGGCTGTGTAAATCGTAAAAACAGGTATAGGAACAGTGCAGTGCTTTGTTTGATATAGTGTTCCTGCTGCAAAATCCAAAATAGTCCTTTTAAAGGCTGAAGATATTCTGCATTAGCTTCTAGCAGCTGTGTAAATTGTAGAAATAGCTCTAGGGTCAGTGTTAGGCCGGCTTTTCACATTACGACATCGCATGCCGATGCTGCGATGTCGAGTGCGATAGTCCCCGCCCCTGTCTTACGTGCGATATCTTAGATAAGATAACTGTGGAAAGATAAGGCGCAAATAGGGTCTTACCCGGTATACACGTGGAAGTGAATACTGGCAGGTACACTCACCTGGTTCGGTTGTGCCAGTCACAACCCCTTTCAAAGCATGTAAATCACGATGTGATAGTGTGGGAGGCAGCGGTCCCGCGGTGATGAGGCAATTCAAAAAGTGTGAGAAAGCAGGTTAATATACCGCGCCACACCACAGAAGCCAAAAATTGTTAAAAGTAAATCCCTTTTTCTTTATTTTCACAGGTCTACGCGTTTCAGGGACATATCCGTCCCCTTCCTCAGGACAATGTACAGAAAATACTATAACAAGAGGCAGGTAGTGAGCTCACATATATACATCTGAAAAAAAGAGCCACGTAATCATTCAGTGCGTCATGATACTCTGACTCATAGGTGCACGAGGTGGAGGATAAAGCTGTGAACATTGACAAAGGGAAAAAAAAGGAAGAAAAAAAGGAAGAAGAAAAAAAAAAAGGGGAGAGAAAAAAGAGAAAAGAAAAAGAAAATAAGAAGAAGGAGCTATAAACAAAGGAGAATGAAAAGAAGAAAAAAAGAGAGAAGAAAAAACGCAGTGAACAAATGTTTTTTAATATTAAAAAATGGAAGGATTTCAAAGCCTTCAAATAGATGCAAAAACCATGAAAATATATATATTTGAAAAAAATGTAAATGAAAAATGTGTATATGTATAACTATTGAAAAAATGTATAAGAATATAAATAATCAATAAAAATTTGAGAAAAAATAAAAATAAACCTGAACTGTAAGATTGTTAATTTAGCCAATAAGTGAAAAGGGAAAAAAAAAAATATATATATATACATATGAAAGGAAATACCACCAAATGTGGATAAATTCACAATATAGATACAGGGAACTAATCAATTAAGTGAAACTTAAGGGAAAATTATGCCAGCGATGGGATAATAATCAAAAACTAAGCAGGAGCAAGAAGAACCCGTAGAGAAGATAATTGCAGGGTGACAGCGTGGGAAAAAAACTGAACACGCTTGCGCGAAAGGTGAATTGAGTTGAAGGAACAGTAAAAGGCGCCTGCGCAAGGGGTAACCTGAGGTTAATACCGTGAAACAATGTTAATGTGCATTGCAGTGCAGGGATAATACTATATCCAAGCTGCACAAGTGATAACCGTATCAACGGCTATGTGATCATATCAGGATGGTGCAAGGGAAAAAGATAAGTTAAGTGTTCGGAGTAGGGAAAAAAAACTAAGTGTGCCTGCGTGTGAGGACATATACTAAAACCGGGCAGTAAGAAAGTTAACATTATCAGCAGCTGGATCGTAAATAGCAAAAAAAGGGGGTGGTATCACTAGAAAAGTGAAAAGCTAGGCGTGAAGGTGAAAAAATATATGCGTATTTTAGCAAACCTTCAAAGAATAGGAGAAAAGGGAGGTGGGGAAATTGAAATGGAAGAAAATATATAAAAATAAAATGGGAAATGAGGGGGGCAGATACATAGAAAAAGAGCTCCCAACGGAGCTAAATGTGATTTTTTAGGGGTCCAGAGCGATAAAGGACCCAAAAAGCCGAAAATGCAAAAAAAAGGGGGGGCAATGGGAAATAATTTAAAAATAAAAACTATTTATTATCAAAATCTCTATAAAGAAGGGGGGGGGGGGCTTGATGATTCCTATTTAAAATGTATAAAACTGAATGAACTAGCAAAATATATCATATTATGTATACCCCATTAACGAATCTACCATATAGAGATAAATGTTCATAATTCCGAAAAAGAAATACAAGAAATTATAGAAGAAACGATAGTGAGAGGTGTGTCATGAACCATATAGAGAAATTATAACTATATATACAACATATATATATGCATGAAATAAATATATGGATCTGAAGTGATACACCTATAAAATAAATAATAAAATAAATAAATACAATTGAAAAATATTAAGAGCCAAAAACTATAAATAAAATCAATAAATATTATATAAGACCTCATGGGATATATAAAATATATATATATATATATATATATATATATATATGAATAAATAATTATTAATTAAAAAGATGAAGAATAAAAGGATTATAATTACTTATTAAAAAGACAAATCAGTTACTAAATTCAGTCCCATGGGTTTCAGAGTGCCCAATTTATGTATCCAATATGATTCTTTTTTATTTAGACTGTCCATTCTATTGGGGCAATTCAGAGGTATTTGCTCAATAGGAGTGATAGTAAAGGCCATAGTTCTATTATGGAATAGTGTACAATGCTTGGACAATCCATGTAGCATATAACCGATCTTAATGTTATGCCTATGCGCATTTAGTCGGTTATGCAGGGCTTGACAAGTCCTGCCAATATACTGTTTGCCACAATTGCAGTCTATAAGATAAATGACAAAATTAGACAGACAATTTAAATGATTCTTAATGGTAAATTCCTCTGTTCCCTTCGAGGAGCTGAAAGATGTCCGTTTATGGCTGATAGTTCTGCAACAAAGACAATTCTTAGAACCACACCGGTAAGATCCTGGGGGCGCAGCAGAAATGGAATTACTAATATTGTTCTTGAGAGGGGCAGGTTTAAGCCGACTGGGGGCTAAAACATTCTTAATGCTGGAGGCCTTCCTAAGGCTATGTTCGCACGTTGCGTTTTTTACCGCGTTTCTGCAGCGTTTTTGGCAGCAGCGTTTTTGGGCAAAAAGGCATGCGTTTTTGATTTCCAGCAAAGTCTATGGTAAAAGCAGAAATCCTGTCTGCACTTTGCTTTTTGTTCAGCAGCGTTTAATTTGCATATTTGTGGTCAAAAACCATGCTGAAAAAGAAGCAGCATGTCAGTTGTTTTTGCCATTTCTGCAGCGTTTCCTTAACATTGGAGTCAATGAGAAATGTCAAAAAGCAACCAAAATCACAATTCCTGCGTTTTTCATGCTTTTTACCTGCTTTTCAACTGCGTTTTTGGCTCCAAAAACGCATGCTTTTCTGGCATAAAATTAATGGGTTCTAATGTTCCTTTACACACACACAATAACCGAAAATTTAAATGCTAAAAAATAATAAACTTTAGCTATTTTTCTGTTAAAATGTGCATAACCGCTATTATTACATTTAAATTGATAATTTCCCATTTAATTTTATTAAAAGTTAATTTTATAATTTTTTTCTCTTTTTTCATTCTTTTTGACTAATTCAACTTTATTTCTCAGTGTCTTGATCTCAAAAACGCATCTGCAGAAACGCAGGTGAAAACGCAGGTAAAAAGCGCTAAAAACGCACTAAAAACGCGGTAAAAACGCATGCGTTTTTAGCGCTAAAAAATTGTCAAAAGCCATTTGGTCAAAAACCAAGGGAAGGAAAACGTGCAGAATAAACTGCAGGTACACCGACGCAACGTGCGAATATAGCCTAAATGTAATACCAGGAAGGGGGGGAAGGATAGTTTTTAGAAAGGGGTCATTTAACAGGACTCCCCAATGTTTAGAAAAAATCTTCCTAATAATATTATTATCACTACTGTAAGTAGTCAGAAAATTCAAAGTAAAAGTGTTCTCAGTGTTGCTGGAGGTGGGAGTAGTGGAAACTTTGGGTAAAATCAGGTCTTTTTGTTGCAAGGTAGCAGTATCCAGGTAAGCTCTTTGTACAAGAGTTCTAGGATATTCTTTTTCTAAAAACCGTTTCCTAAGTATTTTAACCTGATCATTAAAATCATTAAAACGAGAGCAGTTCCTTCTAATACGCTTATACTGGTTAATTGGAATGTTCCTCAGCCATTTAGTATAGTGTTCACTATTATACTGGATATATCCATTAGAATCTACCTGTTTAAAATACGTTTTGGTTAAAATACTACTGTCACAATGAAAAATAGTGAGGTCCAAAAAATTGATCTTAGATTTATGGACAGTAGAGGTGAAGCTGAGCCCCCAGTCATTAGAATCCAGGTGCCCCAAGAAAGAATCAATATCATTGTGTTTATTGTCCCAGATTATGAACAGATCGTCAATAAAGCGTTTATAAAGAACAATGTTATTTTTAAAATTACTATTTTGGATAAATAAGAATTCAAATATCCCCATAAAAAGATTAGCATATGCGCATGCAGCTCTAGAGCCCATCGCTGTGCCGAGCTTCTGATGGTACAGATTGCCTTCAAAAGTGAAAAAATTATTATACAAAATGAATTCCATACTCTCCAAAATAAACTTTTTTTGGATGGGTGGAAATCTACTATCTTTTTCCAAAAAGAGGGACAAACTAAACAAACCAAGATGGTGCGCAATATTAGAATATAAAGCTGATATGTCAATGGTAAGAAAAAGAAAAGAATCTTCCCATTTAATGTCATATAGTGAAGTAATGAGGTGAGAGGAATCTCTCAGAAAACTATCCAATTCACGCAAATATGGTTGCATTAGTTGGTCTAGGTATGCAGCCAGATTTGCAGTAAGGGAGTTGATACCTGCAATGATGGGTCTCCCAGGTGGATTAATAAGATCCTTATGGATTTTTGGAAGGTGATAAAAAAACGCTATGTTGGGATTTTTTACTTGCAAAAATTTTTTCTCCTGAGCATTAAGGATTTTATGTGCCACAGCAGTTTGTATGAGCCCCTGATAAGCAAGGATAGCTGCATCATATTTACTCATTTTAACTATTTCATAATATATGGGGTCTGAAAGAATCCTCCAGGCTTCCTTTAAGTAATCCCCCCTATTCTGGATGACAATGCCACCCCCTTTGTCTGCTGCCCGAATAACAATGGCCTGATTATTTTTAAGGTTATCCAATGCTAATTTTTCATTTTTGGTGAGATTATGTTTCAGGTTCCTTTTAGTGCTCATAACAGTTTTGAGATCTGTTAGCACAAGATCACTGAACGTTTTTATGTGGTGGCCTTTATTTTCAAGGGGGTAGAATTTAGATTTGGCCTTGCATGAAGTGTGAAAAAAAGGACTAGGTTCTGGGGTAACCTGGACCTCATTGCCTTTGACTAGAAAGTGTCTCTTTAGTGTTAATTTACGAATATAGTGTTGAACGTCCAAAAAAACGTCAAATTCATTAGATTTTTTTGAAGGACAGAAAGATAAGCCTTTATTCAGCAGGCTGATTTCATCCTTTAGAAGTTGGTGACTGGATAAATTATATATATTATTAGTGCCGGATGTGCCGGGGGGAGCCGAGAACATTACATTTTCGTTTTTTCTTTTTTGTTTGTGCTTAACTCCTGCTCTAACTCCTCTGTGGGATTTTTTCTTTTTTTTGGAGTTGATTTCGGCACAAAAAAATTTGTGATTAAGTTGGAGGTTTTGGCTGGGGGCAAAAAAGGAACCAAAGGTGTAGATTTATTAGAGTTGTCTAAAGTGATGATCTCTCCAATATGAGGGGAATCAGAAGAAATGCCAGCATTGGAACAACCGGGTAGGGGGTCATCATGAATGGACAATTCCATTAGATCCATGATATCATTGTTTTGGGGAAAAGGGTTTTCCACAGCATCAATGATATCGATGGGTGTATCTAATTGTGCTCTTTTCTTTTTAATATTTTCTATTTGCAGCCTAATGGAGGCCAGCTGCTGCCGAGTATCTTCACTTTTATCAGCATTAGAATTAGTGTTAGAATCAGGGGCACCAGAGGAATTAGGTGGAGGACATGGACTAGTTATACTAGTCCTGGAAGCAGCATCCAAATTAGCCTGGGAAAAAACCTCATCTACTAATAGATCAATTTTGTCAGGAATGTGATTAGTGACCTCCATGGTTCTTACGCTAGGGGGGGGGGATTCATCTCTTTGGTATCAAGGGGAGCTAGATTTTTAGATGGTTTATTTCTATTAATATGGTATTTGCTATTAGAGAAGCTCCGATAGGAGGTAGAACTAAAACGCCTGTCTATGTTAATGGGAAAGACCGGCGGCTCATTGGACACTTTTGTCATGGGTTTGTGTAGTTTGTCATGTCTGTCTCTTTGCAGTTTTTTCAATTTCCTAATAATTGTGTCATGTTCAAGTTGGGCAAGACGTGTGCTAATGCCGAAATTAAGATTCCTGTATTCAGGATGCATGTTAAAACGAGCCAAGTCCTCATAAAGACTATTAATAAGTTCAGTGGACACATCTGCAAAATGAGTCCTTTTCTTATGGAGACATTTAAGCATACCTCGCATGCATGTGGAGAAAAGTCCATCCCATTCAGCCGAAAATGTGGTATCCTGGGGGTAAGGAGAAGTCCGATGGATGTTGAGTCCTCTAGGGCATAAGTTTTCATCCATATAGATGGAAAGAAATCTGGCATCCAAACTGAAATGCAATTCTTCTTTGAGGGAATCTTCCAGACGATGAAAAAGCTTCCTCATGGACGAAGTATCCTCTTCAGTATATGAAAGCAGCGGTACTATATTCATATCAGGAACACTATCCTCCAAAGATCCGACCAATTGTAAAATTAACCTCTCCCTGGATGAGAGTCGATTATTGAAGTAATCCATGATCGGGGTAAAAGGATCGGTGACCCTCTGCTGCCTAAATCCACAAGGAGAAAGGTATACGTCCAATCCCAGGGTCCAATAGATAAGATAACTGTGGAAAGATAAGGCGCAAATAGGGTCTTACCCGGTATACACGTGGAAGTGAATACTGGCAGGTACACTCACCTGGTTCGGTTGTGCCAGTCACAACCCCTTTCAAAGCATGTAAATCACGATGTGATAGTGTGGGAGGCAGCGGTCCCGCGGTGATGAGGCAATTCAAAAAGTGTGAGAAAGCAGGTTAATATACCGCGCCACACCACAGAAGCCAAAAATTGTTAAAAGTAAATCCCTTTTTCTTTATTTTCACAGGTCTACGCGTTTCAGGGACATATCCGTCCCCTTCCTCAGGACAATGTACAGAAAATACTATAACAAGAGGCAGGTAGTGAGCTCACATATATACATCTGAAAAAAAGAGCCACGTAATCATTCAGTGCGTCATGATACTCTGACTCATAGGTGCACGAGGTGGAGGATAAAGCTGTGAACATTGACAAAGGGAAAAAAAAGGAAGAAAAAAAGGAAGAAGAAAAAAAAGGGGAGAGAAAAAAGAGAAAAGAAAAAGAAAAAGAGGGGGAGAAAAAAGAAGAAAAAAGAAAAAGAAAATAAGAAGAAGGAGCTATAAACAAAGGAGAATGAAAAGAAGAAAAAAAGAGAGAAGAAAAAACGCAGTGAACAAATGTTTTTTAATATTAAAAAATGGAAGGATTTCAAAGCCTTCAAATAGATGCAAAAACCATGAAAATATATATATTTGAAAAAAATGTAAATGAAAAATGTGTATATGTATAACTATTGAAAAAATGTATAAGAATATAAATAATCAATAAAAATTTGAGAAAAAATAAAAATAAACCTGAACTGTAAGATTGTTAATTTAGCCAATAAGTGAAAAGGGAAAAAAATATATATATATATATATACATATGAAAGGAAATACCACCAAATGTGGATAAATTCACAATATAGATACAGGGAACTAATCAATTAAGTGAAACTTAAGGGAAAATTATGCCAGCGATGGGATAATAATCAAAAACTAAGCAGGAGCAAGAAGAATCCGTAGAGAAGATAATTGCAGGGTGACAGCGTGGGAAAAAAACTGAACACGCTTGCGCGAAAGGTGAATTGAGTTGAAGGAACAGTAAAAGGCGCCTGCGCAAGGGGTAACCTGAGGTTAATACCGTGAAACAATGTTAATGTGCATTGCAGTGCAGGGATAATACTATATCCAAGCTGCACAAGTGATAACCGTATCAACGGCTATGTGATCATATCAGGATGGTGCAAGGGAAAAAGATAAGTTAAGTGTTCGGAGTAGGGAAAAAAAACTAAGTGTGCCTGCGTGTGAGGACATATACTAAAACCGGGCAGTAAGAAAGTTAACATTATCAGCAGCTGGATCGTAAATAGCAAAAAAAGGGGGTGGTATCACTAGAAAAGTGAAAAGCTAGGCGTGAAGGTGAAAAAATATATGCGTATTTTAGCAAACCTTCAAAGAATAGGAGAAAAGGGAGGTGGGGAAATTGAAATGGAAGAAAATATATAAAAATAAAATGGGAAATGAGGGGGGCAGATACATAGAAAAAGAGCTCCCAACGGAGCTAAATGTGATTTTTTAGGGGTCCTGGCATAATTTTCCCTTAAGTTTCACTTAATTGATTAGTTCCCTGTATCTATATTGTGAATTTATCCACATTTGGTGGTATTTCCTTTCATATGTATATATATATATATATATATATATATATATATATATTTTTTTTTTTTTCCCTTTTCACTTATTGGCTAAATTAACAATCTTACAGTTTAGGTTTATTTTTTCTCAAATTTTTATTGATTATTTATATTCTTATACATTTTTTCAATAGTCATACATATACACATTTTTCATTTACATTTTTTTCAAATATATATATTTTCATGGTTTTTGCATCTATTTGAAGGCTTTGAAATCCTTCCATTTTTTAATATTAAAAAACATTTGTTCACTGCGTTTTTTCTTCTCTCTTTTTTTCTTCTTTTCATTCTCCTTTGTTTATAGCTCCTTCTTCTTATTTTCTTTTTCTTTTTTCTTCTTTTTTCTCCCCCTCTTTTTTTTTTTCTTTTCTCTTTTTTCTCTCCCCTTTTTTTTTTTCTTCTTCCTTTTTTTCTTCCTTTTTTTTCCCTTTGTCAATGTTCACAGCTTTATCCTCCACCTCGTGCACCTATGAGTCAGAGTATCATGACGCACTGAATGATTACGTGGCTCTTTTTTTCAGATGTATATATGTGAGCTCACTACCTGCCTCTTGTTATAGTATTTTCTGTACATTGTCCTGAGGAAGGGGACGGATATGTCCCTGAAACGCGTAGACCTGTGAAAATAAAGAAAAAGGGATTTACTTTTAACAATTTTTGGCTTCTGTGGTGTGGCGCGGTATATTAACCTGCTTTCTCACACTTTTTGAAGTGCGATATCTTGTGATAGCTGCCATAGCGAACATTATTGCTATGGCAGCTTCACATGCACTCACCTGTCCTGCGACGTCGCTCTGGCCGGCGAACCGCCTCCTTCCTAAGGGGGCGGGCCGTGCGGCGTCACACGGCAGGTGGTCAATAGCAACGGAGGGGCGGAGATGAGCAGGATGTAAACATCCCGCCCACCTCCTTCCTTCTCATAGCAGCCGGGATGCAAGTAAGGTGATGTTCCTCGCTCCTGCGGCTTTACACACAGCGATGTGTGATGCCGCAGGAATGAGGAACAACATCGTACCTGTTGCTGCACCGACATTATGGAGATGTCGGAGACTACACCAATGATACGATAATGACGCTTTTGCGCTTGTTCATCGTATCAAAAAGGTTTTACACACTACGACATCGCAAGTGACGCCGGATGTGCGTCACTTTCGATTTGACCCCTTCATATCTTACAGAACTTAGATAGTGGCCTGCTGCAACTAAAACACAGTGTCAGTGTTCCAAAATTTTTATTAATACTCAGTGTCAGTGGCACTACTTCTGCCTCAAAGCCAGTATCTTCCTAACAGCAACCTAGTATACTTTTGGGGACTTCATAACTTACAGAACTTAGATAGTGGCTTGCTCTTATTAAAACAGTTTCAGTGTTACCAAATTTTTAATTAATACTCGGTGTCAGTGACACTACTTCTGCCTAAAGCAAAATACCGTACTAGCAGCAACCTAGCATACTGGTGGCGGCTTCATATCTTACAGAACCTACATAGTGCCCTGCTCTTACTAAAACACAGTCTGAGTGCCAAAAAACAACACTAAATAAAAGTGTTGTCAAACCCTGTTTTCTTTTAGGGCTGAAAAACATTCACAACATCTTTGTCGACTCCTCCAAGTTTTACTTTGTCCAATAAAGGTACCTTGCGGTTTTTAGTCCTTAAAGAGAAGGTATCGTCAAAAAAAAAAAATAATAATAATAACTGAAAAAATGTAAAGTAATAATGTTTAAATGTTTTGTTTAAATATTATTTTTTTTTTAATTGTGCAAAATATAAAAAAAAAATTAAAAAGTTTGATATTTTCCACTGGGGGAACAGCTTCTGAAATCCTACTGAATTTCCACTGTATAAAAAACTCAGATTACAGCCTGCTGTAAAGTGGGCGGAGTCTGCTCTCTTGTGTGTGATGGCAGGCCTCCCTCCTCCTAATCTGAGTGTATACAACAGATAACAGAGAATGACATGTAAGGACACAATGCACAGCCATTTTCCTGGTGACCAGAAATGTCTAAAGGCCCCGTCACACTAAGCAACATCGCTAGCAACATCGCTGCTAACGAACAACTTTTGTGACGTTGCTAGCGATGTTGCTGTGTGTGACATCCAGCAACAACCTGGCCCCTGCTGTGAGGTCGTTGGTTGTTGCTGAATGTCCTGGGCCATTTTTTAGTTGTTGCTGTCCCGCTGTGAAGCGCACATCGCTGTGTGTGACAGCGAGACAGCAACAACTAAATGTGCAGGCACCAGGAGCCGGCTTCTGCGGAGGCTAGTAACCACAGTAAACATCGGGTAACCAAGAAGCCCTGTCCTTGGTTACCCGATATTTACCTTTGTTACCAGCCTCCGCCGCTCTCACTGTCAGTGCCGGCTCCTGCTCTGTGCACATGTAGCTGCAGCACACATCAGGTAATTAACCCAATGTGTGCTGTAGCTAGGAGAGCAGGGAGCCAGCACTAAGCAGTGTGCACTGCTCCCTGCTCTGTGCACATTTAGCTGCAGCACACATCAGGTAATTAACCCGATGTGTGCTGTAACTAGGAGACTGGGGGCTGGTCACTGGCTGCTGGTGAGCTCACCAGCAACTTGTGTAGCGACGCTCCAGCGATCCCTGCCAGGTCAGGTTGCTGGTGGGATCGCTGGAGCGTCGCAGTGTGACATCTCACCAGCAACCTCCTAGCAACTTACCAGCGATCCCTATCGTTGTTGGGATCGCTGGTAAGTTGCTTAGTGTGACTGGACCTTAAAGTGTCACCAAGGACAGCAGGAGTATCACACAGGATAGGATTAGATACACGGATCTGCAGACAGTATCACACAGGAGAGGATTAGATACACGGATCTGCAGACAGTATCACACAGGAGAGGATTAGATACACAGATCTGCAGACAGTATCACACAGGAGAGGATTAGATACACGGCTCTGCAGACAGTATCACAGAGGATAGGATTAGATACACGGCTCTGCAGACAGTATCACACAGGATAGGATTAGATACACGGCTCAGCAGACAGTATCACACGAGAGGATTAGATATACAGCTCAGCAGACAGTATCACACAGGATAGGATTAGATACACAGCTCAGCAGACAGTATCACACAGGAGAAGATTAGATACACAGCTGTGCAGACAGTATCACACAGGAGAGGATTAGATACACAGCTCAGCAGACAGTATCACACAGGAGAGGATTTGATACACAGCTCAGCAGACAGTATCACACAGGATAGGATTAGATACACGGCTCAGCAGACAGTATCACACAGGAGAGGATTAGATACACAGCTCAGCAGACAGTATCACATAGGATAGGATTAGATACACGGCTCTGCAGACAGTATCACACAGGAGAGGATTAGATACACGGCTCTGCAGACAGTATCACAGAGGATAGAATTAGATACACGGCTCTGCAGACAGTATCACACAGGATAAGATTAGATACACGGCTCAGCAGACAGTATCACACGAGAGGATTAGATACACAGCTCAGCAGACAGTATCACACAGGATAGGATTAGATACACAGCTCAGCAGACAGTATCACACAGGAGAGGATTAGATACACAGCTCAGCAGACAGTATCACACAGGAGAGGATTAGATACACAGCTCAGCAGACAGTATCACACGGGATAGGATTAGATACACAGCTCAGCAGACAGTATCACACGATAGGATTAGATACACAGCCCTGCAGACAGTATCACACAGGATAAGATTAGATACACGGCTCAGCAGACAGCATCACACAGAACAGGATTAGATACACAGCTCAGCAGACAGTATCACACGATAGGATTAGATACACAGCCCTGCAGACAGTATCACACAGGATAGGATTAGATACATGGCTCAGCAGACAGTATTACACGATGGGATTAGATACACAGCTCAGCAGACAGTATCACACAGGAGAGGATTAGATACACAGCCCTGCAGACAGTATCACACAGGAGAGGATTAGATAAACAGCTGTGCAGACCGTATCAGACAACATAGGATTAGATACACAGCTCAGCAGACAGTATCACACGACAGGATTAGATACATAGCTCAGCAGACAGTATCACACAGAAGAGGATTAGATACATGGCTCAGCAGACAGTATCACACAGGATAGGATTAGATACACAACCCTGCAGACAGTATCACCGGTACACACACAGGTACTCACATGCAGGGGCGTGCGCGTGCATACACACACACACACACACACAATCACCCCTGATGGGGACCTTGTGCCACACACGCACACACAATCACCCCTGATGGGGACCTTGTGCCACACACACACACACACACACACATACACACACAATCACCCCTGATGGGGACCTTGTGCCACACACGCACACACAATCACCCCTGATGGGGACCTTGTGCTACACACACACACACACAATCATCCCTGATGGGGACCTTGTGCCACACACACACACACACACACACACACACACAATCACCCCTGATGGGGACCTTGTGCTACACACACACACACACAATCATCCCTGATGGGGACCTTGTGCCACACACACACACACACACACACACACAATCACCCCTGATGGGGACCTTGTGCCATACACACACACACACACAATCACCCCTGATGGGGACCTTGTGCAATACACACACACACACACACACACAGACACACACAATCACCCCTGATGGGGACCTTATGCTACACACACACACACACACAATCACCCCTGATGGGGACCTTATGCTACACACACAATCACCCCTGATGAGGACCTTGTGCCACACACACACACACACACACACAATCACCCCTGATGGGGACCCTGTGCAACACACACACACACACACACCTTTCACATCATTCCTCCCTGTTATGTCCGGTGGGCGCACCAGGCAGCTGAGCTGCATGCCATCCTCCCCTGCGTCCGGCCGACATTTCACACATCCGATCGCATACACTCACACATCCGATCGCATACACTCACACATCCGATCGCATACACTCACACATCCGATCGCATACACTCACACATCCGATCGCATACACTCACACTTCCGATCGCATACACTCACACATCCGATTGCATACACTCACACACACTCACGATATCGCACATACCTGTACAATCGCGCGCACACACTCACAAAATCCGGAGATATCACATGCTTCCCATGTGATCCTCTCGCAGGTCCTGGAAGCTCACTCACTGGGGACCTTGTGACACACACACACACACAGCGGCAGCGGCAGGCAGAGCTGGGGGAGCTGCGGCAGCGGGCAGAGCGGGGACTTGGGAGAACGGAGGGAGGGGGGTGTCATTGGAGAGGGTAACGGCGGGGGGGAAGGGCGGCGGCAGTAGCTGGGGCAGAGCAGGGGCTGGGGAGAACGGAGGGATGGGATGTCATCGGAGACAGTAACAAGGGGAGGGGAGGGGACCCGTACTCACACATCCCGGTGGGTGACAGGGGTAAAGTGGAGCAAACAGCACACGCTGTGAGCTCCACAATGATGGCGCTGGTCTCCTCCCTCTGTTGTGTTCTGGACAGCCCAGGGGGCGTGTCCAGGTCACAGCAGACGCCCACTGTAATGTACTTCATGGGGTCGAAGCGCGACTATTAGAGTCTATGCACAGGGGCTGCCATAAAGGAAGGAGTTACTGTCGTTACACACATGGCAAATCCAGCATGGCAGCCCCCAGTGCCTCCAGTAAAATAAGAATTACATAAAAACTAAATAAGCTGCGATTTTCATTTTGTATTAGAAATACTTGATTTTATAATCACTATTTTTAATACAAAAATAAAAAAGCGACACTTTCCCTTTAAGGTACCGTCACACATAACGAGATCGCTAGCGAGATCGCAGCTGAGTCACGGTTTCTGTGATGCAGTAGCGATCCTGTTAGCGATCCGGTTATGTGTGACACCTACCAGTGATCAGGCCCCTGCTGTGAGATCTCTAGTCGTTGCAGAATGGTCCAGGCCATTTTCTTCAAAGGCGATGTCCTGCTGGGCAGGACACATCACTGTGTTTGACACTGTGTGACAGGGTCACAGTGACTGCTGAGATCGTTATACAGGTCACTACTGTGACCTGTATTGTTCCTGCATCGCTGGTAAGATCTGACTTGTGACATCTCACCTGCGACCTCCCAGCGACTTACCTGCGATCCCTATCAGGCCGCATAATTTTCGAGATCGCTGGTAAGTCATTGTGTGAGACTAGGCCTTTACAGAAATAGCTATCATGGGGAACTATTAACACAAGTTTAACAACCCGGCATCAGTGTTGTTCCACTGCCTATAGAAAAGGTCACGTTACAGTGTTCACCTTTAAATAATCAAACAAAAAAAATGGAAAAAGAGGGGGTAAGGGCCGTGGACGAAGTGGTAGTGACAGTGGTGGTCGCCCAAGCAGTGTGATCGAGCCAAAGAAAAAGGTTCCTGCTTTATCTACCTCTGCCTTACTATCCCAATTTTCTTGTCCACGTGGGAAAGCACTCTTGCGCCCTGCAAACAGGTAACGAGTTGGCTAGCAGAAAATGCCTCCAGTTACTTGTCAAGTAGCAAATCCCAAGGGTCCACACAGACCAACTTGAGTAGCCAAGAAGCTGGCCCATCGAATCCTCAGCCTGGTCCTCCTTCCTCACAACATCAGTATTCTAAGGAAACATATGACACCAAAGCAGGTTACTCTGAGGAACTGTTTACGGGACCCTTTGACCTTTCTTGCCTGTCACCGCGCAACACCACCAACGCAGGTGAGGCCATGGTGTGCAGTGATGCACAGATCTTTGAGCACCCAAGGCCAGAAGAAAGCCATGTTGTTGGCCGTGACATGCTGGGCAATCAGGTGGAAGTGTTGGAGGATGATGAAACCTCCATTCCCGAAGATGTTGACCTTCAGGAATTTGAAGACAACCCGGTCCATGATGAGGTGGCTGATCCAACATGGACGAGTGGCATGGATTGCGAGAGCAGCAGTGCAGAGGAGCATGTGCCCATAGTCTGCAAAAAGGCTGTGCACATGACGCCACCACCTGTGGCATCTCAGAGTCCAAGGGTCCATGCACCACCTGCGCTATCTCAGAGTCCAAGGGTACGTGCACCACCTGTGACATCTCAGAGTGCAAGGGTCCGTGGTGCAGATGTGTGGGAGTTTTTTTTCCAAGAGTCCTTCGGACCAAACGGTTGCCATTTGTCAAATCTGTCAGGCTAAGCTTAGCAGAGGCAAAAATACTACCAGCTTGGGCACCTCCACCATGAGAAACCATATGTTAGTCAAGCACACCCCTAGGTGGTTGACAGCTCTAGGTGAAAAACACGATTTCCAGACTCAATACTCTGCCACTTCCCCTGGGCTGCCTGCTTCCCAAACTGGTGTGCAAGAAGGTGGCGCTGATGCCTCCTTCTCCCAACCTGATGTTGGCCAAACTCAATCATCAATGACCACATCTGCTTCGGTGTCCCAGCATTCCGTTCAGTTGTCCATACCACAGACCTTCGAAAAGAAGCGAAAATACCCCCTTACGCACCCAAGGGCAGAAACTATAACTGCACACATTGCACTATTGATAGCCCTTGAGATGTTTCCATATCGGCTTGTGGGAACAGAGGCTTTCCGCAACTTTTTGGCGGTGTTAGAACATTGGTATTTTGTGCCTAGATGCCACTATTTTTCACGTTGTGCCATCCCCGCGCTCCACAATCACGTGTCCGTAAACATCAAACGGGCTCTCACCAATGCCATAACAGGGAAGGTCCACTTAACCACAGACACATGGACAAGCGGAAGTGGGCAGGGACGCTACATCTCACTGACGGCACACTGGGTGAACCTTGTGGAGGCTGATACAGAGTCTGAGCCGGCAACATCCCATATAATTCCCACACCCAGAATAGCGGGCCCCACTTCAATCACAGTTTCAGTAGCCTCCTACACAGCAACAACTCCCTCCTCCTCCCACTCTTCATCTGGCTCCTTTGCATCCTCCTCAACATCCGCCAGTGTCCAACTGTCGACATAATTCCCCAGCTAGGATCTCTGCAGCACTGCTTTGGCTAAGCGGCAACACGCTCTACTGAAGCTCATCTGTATCGGTGACAAATTGCACATAGAACCTGAGCTTTTGAAAGCAATAACTGAGCAGACAGATGAGTGGCTTGTGCCGTTGGACCTCCATTCAGGGATGGTAGTGTGCGATAATGGTCGTAATCTGGTGGCGGCTTTAAAGATTGCAAAGCTTATACACGTTCCTTGTATGGCCCACGTTGTAAATTTAGTAGTTCAGCACTTGCTCAAAAAATACCCTGAGATAACAGATCTACTTACCAAGGAACGACGTATTAGCGCCCATTTACGCAAGTCATCTCCCTCTTACACTTGCCTCGTCACAGTCTAATATGTGACCTCTCTACTAGATGGAATTCAACCTATCATATGTTGGCCAGGATCCATGAGCAGCAGAGGGCAGTATCCCAATTTCAGCTGGAACATGCCAGTCAGACACAGCTCCCAGACATAAGTACTGCAGAGTGGATGTGGATTGCAGACATTTGTCAGGTTTTGGAGAAGTTTGATTACTATGCCAACATTGTGAGCAGTGATGATGCTCTTAACATGGGCTGTAGTGGAGCAGCTGATGAAACGATTACCCTCAGATCATGCTGGCGTCAGAGGTAGCGTGTAATCTCACGCAACAGGATTACAAGAGAGGGCTACGCAAAGTAGGAGCAACACAGGCGGGGGACTAATTGCCAAAACTGGTCCATTTTCCACAAACCGTCAACTGCAAATCAGATACCGGTTGGGGGTACTATGACAAGGAGGGAACAGTTAAGTAAGATGGTGAGGGACTATGTAGGTGACCATATCAGCATTAGAGATGAGCGAACCGGTCGCGGTTCGGCTCGAGGTTGGTTCGCCGAACGGACCTCCCGTTCGAGTTCGGTTCGTCGAACGTTCGACGAACCGAACTCGAACTGCATAGGAAACAATGGCAGGCAATCACAAACACAGAAAAACACCTAGAAAACACCCTCAAAGGTGTCCAAAAGGTCACAAACAACTCACAACACATGGGAAAGTGACAAGGACATATACTCATGCGAAAACAAAAGAGCTGGACAAGGAAAAAGAGTAGGACACACAGATATATGAGTATATGCAAGGAAACATCGATTCCATTATTGTGCAACTTGAGCCCTGCTCATTTTAGGCTTCCAATGTTGATAAATTGCCTGAGCTCGCCACGTACGTCTTGGGGATCTTGTCGTGTCCTGCAGCCAGCGTTCTCTCGGAACCTGTCTTCAGTGCTGCTGTGGGTCTGCTGGCAGATAAGCACACGTGTCTGTCCACTGACAATGTGGACATGGCTCTCAGAGGACTTTTCTTCCCCTGGGTCAGCCAGGGGACGGGAAAGGCACGCGTATTTTTGAGAGTGCTTCATGCAAAGCATCTTTTTCTTTTTCAAAAGGGGGCTCAACCGATGCCAGTCAAGTGGGGTGTGTGTGGCCCAGTTAGTGGCAACGAGGGAGACTGTGGTTGGAGTCCCCTCGCTGTGTTTCTAAAAGAACCAAGATGAACAAGTCATGGCTCTCAGAGGACTTTTCTTCCCCTGGGTCAGCCAGGGGACGGGAAAGGCACGCGTATTTTTGAGAGTGCTTCATGCAAAGCATCTTTTTCTTTTTCAAAAGGGGGCTCAACCGATGCCAGTCAAGTGGGGTGTGTGTGGCCCAGTTAGTGGCAACGAGGGAGACTGTGGTTGGAGTCCCCTCGCTGTGTTTCTAAAAGAACCAAGATGAACAAGTCATGGCTCTCAGAGGACTTTTCTTCCCCTGGGTCAGCCAGGGGACGGGAAAGGCACGCGTATTTTTGAGAGTGCTTCATGCAAAGCATCTTTTTCTTTTTCAAAAGGGGGCTCAACCGATGCCAGTCAAGTGGGGTGTGTGTGGCCCAGTTAGTGTCAACGAGGGAGACTGTGGTTGGAGTCCCCTCGCTGTGTTTCTAAAAGAACCAAGATGAACAAGTCATGGCTCTCAGAGGACTTTTCTTCCCCTGGGTCAGCCAGGGGACGGGAAAGGCACGCGTATTTTTGAGAGTGCTTCATGCAAAGCATCTTTTTCTTTTTCAAAAGGGGGCTCAACCGATGCCAGTCAAGTGGGGTGTGTGTGGCCCAGTTAGTGGCAACGAGGGAGACTGTGGTTGGAGTCCCCTCGCTGTGTTTCTAAAAGAACCAAGATGAACAAGTCATGGCTCTCAGAGGACTTTTCTTCCCCTGGGTCAGCCAGGGGACGGGAAAGGCACGCGTATTTTTGAGAGTGCTTCATGCAAAGCATCTTTTTCTTTTTCAAAAGGGGGCTCAACCGATGCCAGTCAAGTGGGGTGTGTGTGGCCCAGTTAGTGGCAACGAGGGAGACTGTGGTTGGAGTCCCCTCGCTGTGTTTCTAAAAGAACCAAGATGAACAAGTCATGGCTCTCAGAGGACTTTTCTTCCCCTGGGTCAGCCAGGGGACGGGAAAGGCACGCGTATTTTTGAGAGTGCTTCATGCAAAGCATCTTTTTCTTTTTCAAAAGGGGGCTCAACCGATGCCAGTCAAGTAGGGTGTGTGTGGCCCAGTTAGTGGCAACGAGGGAGACTGTGGTTGGAGTCCCCTCGCTGTGTTTCTAAAAGAACCAAGATGAACAAGTCATGGCTCTCAGAGGACTTTTCTTCCCCTGGGTCAGCCAGGGGACGGGAAAGGCACGCGTATTTTTGAGAGTGCTTCATGCAAAGCATCTTTTTCTTTTTCAAAAGGGGGCTCAACCGATGCCAGTCAAGTGGGGTGTGTGTGGCCCAGTTAGTGGAAACGAGGGAGACTGTGGTTGGAGTCCCCTCGCTGTGTTTCTAAAAGAACCAAGATGAACAAGTCATGGCTCTCAGAGGACTTTTCTTCCCCTGGGTCAGCCAGGGGACGGGAAAGGCACGCGTATTTTTGAGAGTGCTTCATGCAAAGCATCTTTTTCTTTTTCAAAAGGGGGCTCAACCGATGCCAGTCAAGTGGGGTGTGTGTGGCCCAGTTAGTGGCAACGAGGGAGACTGTGGTTGGAGTCCCCTCGCTGTGTTTCTAAAAGAACCAAGATGAACAAGTCATGGCTCTCAGAGGACTTTTCTTCCCCTGGGTCAGCCAGGGGACGGGAAAGGCACGCGTATTTTTGAGAGTGCTTCATGCAAAGCATCTTTTTCTTTTTCAAAAGGGGGCTCAACCGATGCCAGTCAAGTGGGGTGTGTGTGGCCCAGTTAGTGGCAACGAGGGAGACTGTGGTTGGAGTCCCCTCGCTGTGTTTCTAAAAGAACCAAGATGAACAAGTCATGGCTCTCAGAGGACTTTTCTTCCCCTGGGTCAGCCAGGGGACGGGAAAGGCACGCGTATTTTTGAGAGTGCTTCATGCAAAGCATCTTTTTCTTTTTCAAAAGGGGGCTCAACCGATGCCAGTCAAGTGGGGTGTGTGTGGCCCAGTTAGTGGCAACGAGGGAGACTGTGGTTGGAGTCCCCTCGCTGTGTTTCTAAAAGAACCAAGATGAACAAGTCATGGCTCTCAGAGGACTTTTCTTCCCCTGGGTCAGCCAGGGGACGGGAAAGGCACGCGTATTTTTGAGAGTGCTTCATGCAAAGCATCTTTTTCTTTTTCAAAAGGGGGCTCAACCGATGCCAGTCAAGTGGGGTGTGTGTGGCCCAGTTAGTGGCAACGAGGGAGACTGTGGTTGGAGTCCCCTCGCTGTGTTTCTAAAAGAACCAAGATGAACAAGTCATGGCTCTCAGAGGACTTTTCTTCCCCTGGGTCAGCCAGGGGACGGGAAAGGCACGCGTATTTTTGAGAGTGCTTCATGCAAAGCATCTTTTTCTTTTTCAAAAGGGGCTCAACCGATGCCAGTCAAGTGGGGTGTGTGTGGCCCAGTTAGTGGCAACGAGGGAGACTGTGGTTGGAGTCCCCTCGCTGTGTTTCTAAAAGAACCAAGATGAACAAGTCATGGCTCTCAGAGGACTTTTCTTCCCCTGGGTCAGCCAGGGGACGGGAAAGGCACGCGTATTTTTGAGAGTGCTTCATGCAAAGCATCTTTTTCTTTTTCAAAAGGGGGCTCAACCGATGCCAGTCAAGTGGGGTGTGTGTGGCCCAGTTAGTGGCAACGAGGGAGACTGTGGTTGGAGTCCCCTCGCTGTGTTTCTAAAAGAACCAAGATGAACAAGTCATGGCTCTCAGAGGACTTTTCTTCCCCTGGGTCAGCCAGGGGACGGGAAAGGCACGCGTATTTTTGAGAGTGCTTCATGCAAAGCATCTTTTTCTTTTTCAAAAGGGGGCTCAACCGATGCCAGTCAAGTGGGGTGTGTGTGGCCCAGTTAGTGGCAACGAGGGAGACTGTGGTTGAAGTCCCCTCGCTGTGTTTCTAAAAGAACCAAGATGAACAAGTCATGACTCTCAGAGGACTTTTCTTCCCCTGGGTCAGCCAGGGGACGGGAAAGGCACGCGTATTTTTGAGAGTGCTTCATGCAAAGCATCTTTTTCTTTTTCAAAAGGGGGCTCAACCGATGCCAGTCAAGTGGGGTGTGTGTGGCCCAGTTAGTGGCAACGAGGGAGACTGTGGTTGGAGTCCCCTCGCTGTGTTTCTAAAAGAACCAAGATGAACAAGTCATGGCTCTCAGAGGACTTTTCTTCCCCTGGGTCAGCCAGGGGACGGGAAAGACACGCGTATTTTTGAGAGTGCTTCATGCAAAGCATCTTTTTCTTTTTCAAAAGGGGGCTCAACCGATGCCAGTCAAGTGGGGTGTGTGTGGCCCAGTTAGTGGCAACGAGGGAGACTGTGGTTGGAGTCCCCTCGCTGTGTTTCTAAAAGAACCAAGATGAACAAGTCATGGCTCTCAGAGGACTTTTCTTCCCCTGGGTCAGCCAGGGGACGGGAAAGGCACGCGTATTTTTGAGAGTGCTTCATGCAAAGCATCTTTTTCTTTTTCAAAAGGGGGCTCAACCGATGCCAGTCAAGTGGGGTGTGTGTGGCCCAGTTAGTGGCAACGAGGGAGACTGTGGTTGGAGTCCCCTCGCTGTGTTTCTAAAAGAACCAAGATGAACAAGTCATGGCTCTCAGAGGACTTTTCTTCCCCTGGGTCAGCCAGGGGACGGGAAAGGCACGCGTATTTTTGAGAGTGCTTCATGCAAAGCATCTTTTTCTTTTTCAAAAGGAGGCTCAACCGATGCCAGTCAAGTGGGGTGTGTGTGGCCCAGTTAGTGGCAACGAGGGAGACTGTGGTTGGAGTCCCCTCGCTGTGTTTCTAAAAGAACCAAGATGAACAAGTCATGGCTCTCAGAGGACTTTTCTTCCCCTGGGTCAGCCAGGGGACGGGAAAGGCACGCGTATTTTTGAGAGTGCTTCATGCAAAGCATCTTTTTCTTTTTCAAAAGGGGGCTCAACCGATGCCAGTCAAGTGGGGTGTGTGTGGCCCAGTTAGTGGCAACGAGGGAGACTGTGGTTGGAGTCCCCTCGCTGTGTTTCTAAAAGAACCAAGATGAACAAGTCATGGCTCTCAGAGGACTTTTCTTCCCCTGGGTCAGCCAGGGGACGGGAAAGGCACGCGTATTTTTGAGAGTGCTTCATGCAAAGCATCTTTTTCTTTTTCAAAAGGGGGCTCAACCGATGCCAGTCAAGTGGGGTGTGTGTGGCCCAGTTAGTGGCAACGAGGGAGACTGTGGTTGGAGTCCCCTCGCTGTGTTTCTAAAAGAACCAAGATGAACAAGTCATGGCTCTCAGAGGACTTTTCTTCCCCTGGGTCAGCCAGGGGACGGGAAAGGCACGCGTATTTTTGAGAGTGCTTCATGCAAAGCATCTTTTTCTTTTTCAAAAGGGGGCTCAACCGATGCCAGTCAAGTGGGGTGTGTGTGGCCCAGTTAGTGGCAACGAGGGAGACTGTGGTTGGAGACCCCTCGCTGTGTTTTACATGCTTTTAGAAGGGCATGACATGGCTTGGAGGTTGACTTTCATCATATGCAAACTGTTGGCTACCAAAATGCTGCCTTTCCAACAACTGTGGTTATAGGCAATGAGGAACATACTGATGAAGATGAGACGCAGATACCCGATTGGGATGACAACTTAAATATTCGGTCAGGGCAAGAAGAAACTCGGTCTGAGGGGGAGGGGAGTGCAAACACAACAATTGATGATGAGGTTCTAGATCCCACCTACTGTCAACCCACAGTCAGACACTCGAGGAGGTCAATAGAGGCGGTGGAGGAGGATGCAACCGACGTCGAAGTAACCTGGCGCCTTCCTGGACACAGTCGGAGCACTGGTAGCACGTCTACAACTGCATCCTCAGCCACCACTCTGCCTCTGAGCATTATTCGGGGTGGATCAACAGGTCGCATGGCCTCTAAGCCTTGCCTAGCCTGGTCCTTTTTTGACATAAAAAAAGATCGGCCAAATTATGTGATCTGTAACATTTGGCATGGTTATCTTAGTAGAGGTCAAAACCTCAGCAGTTTGACAACTTCTTCCATGAATCGTCACATGAATAAATATCATATGGCCTGGTGGGAAGCTCACCGTGCTGCAATGCGGCCTAGTGGAGCCAACCATCCACCGCCTGCCCCTTCCAGGGCATCCGCGCGCTCGTCATCTTCTAGGACTGTGGGGACAGCTGTCACACCTGTTTTTCCACCCACAACTTCCACCACTGTAACCGCAACAGGCAGTTTGCTTGGTAGGCCGTCAGTTGGTTTGGAAGGGGAAACAAGTGAGTGTGTACAGCTCTCTCAGACATCGATAGCACCAACGTTGGATGAAGGCAACATCATGTCTCCGCCTGCACTTTCCTCACAAAGCTGTATTTTTCCAGGGACACCCTACTCAACACCGTCTACACACAGCAGCCAGATCTCTGTCCCTCAGATGTGGTCAAATAAAAGGCCACTTCCTGCGACCCATGACAAAGCGAAGAGGTTGACTCTATCCCTCTGTAAGCTGTTGGCTACAGAAATGCTGCCTTTCCGCCTAGTGGACACACAGGATTTTAGAGACCTTATATCTGTCGCTGTGCCCCAGTACCAGATGCCTAGTCGCCACTACTTCTCTAAGAAAGGTGTGCCCGCGCTACACCAGCATGTCGCACACAACATCACCGCTTCCTTGAGAAACTCTGTGTGTGAACGGGTGCATTTCACCACCGATACTTGGACCAGTAAGCATGGACAGGGACGTTACATGTCGCGGACTGGGCACTGGGTAACTATGGTGATAGATGGTGAAGGGTCTGCTGCACAAGTCTTGCCGTCCCCACGACTTGTGTGTCAATTCTATGTCTGTCCAAGTTCCGCCACAGCTTCTGCATCCTCCACCTCATCTGTGTCCTCCACCTCCGCCCCAAGCCTGCCTGGTCAGGCCACCAGCGTTCTCACTGCGCAGAAGGAATCACGCACCCCTCATTACTATGCTGGCAGCAGAGCGCAACGGCATCAGGCGGTCTTTAGCTTGACATGTCTTGGGAATAAGAGTCACACAGCTGAGGAGTTGTGGTCAGCTCTGCGGTCCGAGTTTAATAAATGGTTGTCTCCACTCAACCTGCAGCCTGGTAAGGCCGTGTGCGACAATGCTGCAAACCTGGGTGCGGCCCTTCGCCTGGGCAAGGTGACACACGTACCTTGTATGGCTCACGTGTTGAACCTTGTCGTCCAGCAATTTTTAACACACTATCCCGGCCTAGATGGCCTTCTGAACAGGGCACGAAAACTGTCAGCTCACTTCCGCCGTTCAAGCGCCGCAGCAGAGCGACTTGCATCGCTCCAGAAGTCTTTCGGCCTGCCGGTTCATCGCCTGAAATGCGATGTGGCGACACGCTGGAATTCAACTCTCCACATGTTACAGCGACTGTGGCAGCACCGGCGAGCCCTGGTGCAATACGTCATGATGTATAGCCTGGGCCAACGAGATGCAGAAGTGGGGCAGATCACCCTGATGGAGTGATCTCAGATCAAGGACCTATGCACCCTTCTGCACAGTTTCGACATGGCGACGAATATGTTTAGCGCTGACAATGCCATTATCAGCATGACGATTACAGTCAATTACATGCTGGAGCACACGCTAAACACTATTCGTAGTCAGGGGGTGGGACAACAGGAAGGGGAGGAACTACAGGAGGATTCATATGCGCAAGACACAACAACATCACCAAGGTCCAGACGTTCATCATCACCAACGCGGCAGGCATGGGACCATGGGGGACAGGGATCAACAAGGGCGCATGGTAGCAGGCGACATGTTGAGGAAGGTGCAGGAGGACATGAAGATATGGAGGACGAACTGTCCATGGACATGGAAGACTCAGCAGATGAGGGGGACCTTGGTCAAATTTCAGTTGAAAGAGGTTGGGGGGAGATGACAGAGGAAGAAAGAACGGTTAGCACCTCTATGCCACAAACACAGCGTGGACTTGGTCCGCATGGCTGCGCAAGACACATGAGTGCCTTCTTGTTGCACTACCTCCAACATGACCCTCGTATTGTCAAAATTAGAAGTGATGATGACTACTGGCTTGCCACACTATTAGATCCCCGGGACAAGTCCAAATTTTGTGACATAATTCCACCCATAGAAAGGGACGCACGTATGCAGGAGTATCAGCATAAGCTGTTACTCGATCTTAGCTCGGCTTTTCCACCAAACAACCGTGCAGGTGAAGGGAGTGATTCTCCCAGTTGTAACTTGACAAACATGGGACGGCCTCGTCATCTTCAACAGTCTACCCGTACCAGTAGGACCGTATCTGGTGCTGGTAACAGCAATTTTATGGAATCTTTTCATAATTTTTTTAGACCCTCCTTTGCAAGGCCACCAGAGACAACAAGTCTGACACATAGTCAACGGATGGAGAGGATGATACAGGAGTATCTCCAAATGAACATCGATGCAATGACTTTGCAAATGGAGCCTTGCTCCTTTTGGGCTTCAAATCTAGAAAAATTGACAGAGCTCTCCAGTTACGCCTTGGAGATTTTGTCGTGTCCAGCTGCCAGCGTTGTCTCTGAACGTGTCTTCAGTGCTGCTGGGTGTGTGCTGACAGATAAGCGCACGCGTCTGTCCAGTGACAATGTGGACAGACTGACGTTCATCAAAATGAACAAGTCATGGATCCAGAAGGAATTTACTACCCCTGTGTCATCCTGGGGAGAGTAAATGCTTGTGGATTTGGAATGTGCTTGATGCAAATCAAAACATCCTGTTTGCAACTAGGGCACAAGTGCTGCCACTGATGGGGTGTCTGTGTGCCCAATTTTGGGAAAAAAGGTAGACTCCGCTTGGAGTAACCCTTACTTGCTGTGTTTTTTAAAAATGATACAAGATGAACATATCTGAAGGCAAGATGAAGGCAACATCATGTCTCCGCCTGCACTTTTCTCACAAACCTGCATTTTTCCAGGGACACCCTACTCAACACCGTCTACAGACAGCAGCCAGATCTCTGTCCCTCAGATGTGGTCAAATAAAAGGCCACTTACTGCGACCCATGACAAAGCTAAGTGGTTGACTCTATCCCTCTGTAAGCTGTTGGCTACCGAAATGCTGCCTTTACGCGTAGTGGACACACAGGATTTTACAGACCTTATGTCTGTCGCTGTGCCCCAGTACCAGATGCCCAATCACCACTGCTTCTCCAAGAAAAGCATGCCCGCGCTACACCAGCATGTCGCACACAACATCATCACCACTTCCTTGAGAAAATCTGTGTGCGACAGGGTGCATTTCAACACAGATACTTGGACCAGTAAGCATAGACAGGGTCATTACATGTCACTGACTGGGCACTGGCAAACTATGGTGAGAGATGGAGAAGGGTCTGCTGTACAAGTCTTGCCGTCCCCACGAGTTGTTTCAATCCTTGTTCTGTATGTAGAAGTTAATACACTGCTTCTGCCTCTTCAACCTCGTGTGGGTCCTCTACCTTGGCGCAAACCCTGTGTGGTCAGGCCACCCTTCCTTGCAACTGCGCACAAGGACTACCACACACCTCCTTACTATGCTGGCAGCAGAGCTCAATGCCATCAGGCAGTCAAAGTTTTACTTTGAAATGTATGGGAAATGTGAGTCACACCGCTATTCCAGAGAATAGTAGTCAGGCAGGGTCAAAACATTAATTGAGGAACAGGAACAGAATGGGACGGCCAGGACTTAATCAGAAAACAAGCAGAGGTGAAATGCGGATCGGCCAACAAGGTACATAAACAGCAAGCAGGAAAAGTAGTCAGGTAACAAGCACACAAAATCATAAAACTGAACTGGGGGTAAAATTAACCAGAGGTTCATAGCTATGTCTGGCAGTGGTCTGCAGACAGGATGGGCATAAAAAAGGGTGTGGTGTCTTCCCATTGGTTGTAGCTGAATGATGGTATTTCATCTGTGAGATACCCACCAGCTACATTCAGCCAGAGATTCTGCATCTGTCAAGGTAATGCAGCCCAGTGGGTGAGCATAACCTGCATCCACCTGCGCCGCTGGCATCGACTACTCTCCCATCATCAGCACTATTCCTGAAAGGAACACGTTGTCACCTGGCAACCGGAGTACAAATTGACGGAGCGGAGTACGTTGGTGACTTAACAGCCGTGTGCGGCAATGATGCAAACCTGGCTGTGGGCCATCGTCAGGGCAATGTGACACACGTGCCTTGTATGGCTCACGTGTTGAACCGAATTCTCCAGCAATTTTTAAAACACCATCACGGCCTACATGGACTTGTGCAGCGGGCACGCTCACTATGTGCTCACTTCCATCGTGCGCACACAGCAGCTCAACAACTTTCATCACTCCGGAAGTCTTAGGGTCTGGCAGTTAAACGCCGGAAATGCGATGTTCCGACACGCAGGAATTGGAATCTGCACATGTTGCAGCGTGTGTGGCAGCACCGCAGAGCCCTGCTGAAATACGGTAAGACATATAGCCTGGGATAACTTGATCCAGAGGTGGTGCAGATCACGCTGCTGGAGTGGTGTCAGATCAAGGACCTATGCACCCTGCTACACAGTTTTGAAATGTCGACGAAGATGTTTAGCACTGGCAATGTCATTCTCAGGGTGACAATTCTGGTCATCTACATGATGGAGCACACTGTAATTATTATTCAGAGTCAGGTGTTGGGACAAGAGGAAGGGGAGGAAGTACAGGAGGAGTCATATGCGGAAGGGATAACAAGATCTACGAGGTCCAGATGGTCAGCGGCACCTATGCGGCAGTCATGGTGAGGGAGAGGGATTAACAAGGGCGCATAGTATCAGCAAAAAGTGTTGATGAAAGTGCAGGAGCCCATGAAGAAATGGAGGACGAACTGGCGATCGGCATGGAAGACTCAGCAGATGAGTGAGAGCTTGCTCACATTTCGGTTGTGCGAGGTTGTGGGTAGAGGACAGAGGAAGTATGCACGATTCTCACCTCTCTGCCACCAACACACCAAGGACTTGGTCCTCCTGGATGCACAAGACACATGAGCGGATTCTTGCTGCACTACCTACAACATGACCCTCGGATTGTACGAATTCAAAGTAATCCAGAATACTGGGTTGCCACACTGTTAGATCCCCGGTACAAGACAAAATTTGCCGAACTAATTCCTGCCATAGAAATAGACGCACGTATACAGGAGTATCTGCAGAATGTGGTACGCAATCTTAGATCTACTTTTCCACTAAACACCAGTGCTGCACAGAGTGAATCTCAACGCTTTGTCATGGATAGGAGGAAATGGTCTTTTACTTGTCCACATCGGAGGGACCGAGGGATGGCTGCTGTCCTGAGATGCCGTTGAGTACGGTGTCCCTGCACAGTTGCACTTTTGGTCATATCCCAAAATGAGTTGGAAAAGGACAGATGCTGTTGGAAAGGGGAACAGGTGTGTTGGAAAGGGGAAAAAAATTTTGGTCCGTGGATTTGGTGGTTAAGCAACTGTAACATTTGCTGAAGAAACAACATCTGTTACAGTGGGACTGGCAGATTTGGATAAAGTGGTATATAATCTGTGACCGCTATATAACGAAAATTAATAAGAAAAGAAAGAGAAAGGTATATATCCCCATCAGCAGTCAGTGTCCACCGTGCTCCCAGTTGGAAAAGGAGAGGTTGGCAACTGGAAGGTTTGGTGGAGGATACAGAGCTGTGTGGCTATGAAACTAATAGTAGCCTGAACCGAGTTAGACGCCATTCGGATCTGGAGACTGTGAGCCCTGTTAGCGTCACAGGGTTTACATGCCCACCCAGCCCAGGAACTCCCTGTTAACAACACAGGGGCCATTGAGTACGCTGACCGTGTGCGTAGGGGCCACACCTGTGGACAGCAGGCGCATCAGCAGCAGCAGGCCTGTTAATGCCACTGGGCTGCACAAGCAGGACTGTTAGGACAGGAGCTGGTCTTAACCGTTCTGCGTTACCAACTGTGGTGGTGGCCTGCATCCACCACCCTATCCCTGCCTACCTCTGGCCTAAAGCCGCAATGGGTTCAACACATGGAGGTGTGCTCTTTCGGAGCATAATAGAAGACTGTGCACCTCCTTGTTGGCTCCAGCCCCTTTGATAACCTGGGTCCGCCCCAAACCATGGTGAACCACAATGCACCTCCTATAGACAAAAGTAGAGTGACACGTCATGAGTGGCATAACTAGCGTCCTATTTGGAAACGCAACTTCAATGATGACCTCATGGCTGCCATGACCCAAACACCTCACCAGTCATCGTCTGACCATCAATAATGCGATGACAAGTCATAGGTGTGGGCCTCTGCAAGCCATTTGGGAGGACACCTGATGCCCTGTGGTCTATATGGGACCCCCACATCAGGGCCAGGGCCAAAGAGTTCATTACCGGACCTAGTCTCTGATGCAGGAAGTGCCTGAGCATGCTCAGTAGCATGAAATACAGTCTCTGAAAAAAGACTATCAGCTTTAGCATGGTGTCTAGGCACAAAACAGGACTTAGACCCGGCACGGAATGCAAGCACCTGTGCAAAGAGGCTTTTCACACTTAGTGTGGGAGCATGCGCTGGATCCCGAAATGAAGACTTAGCGTCAGGAATGGCACAGTCAGGCTGAGCATACTCACTAGGCGAAACACTGTAATTATGCTGCAGCTGGGGTACATCGGCACACGCATGCGCACTTGCTGCCTCTCCACACTTAGACGTGGAGGGGAAATTTGTCTTGGAGATGCTGTCTATGAACAGAAGGAAAAGCTAAAGGAAGCCTGACTTTCTATCCCTCCGAATTATGAAATGCAGCAATGAATTCCATGAGTTTGCTATAACATTAGCGTAGCAAAATGTGCATGAGGGTGTGATGTAGAGGTGCTAGAAATAGCTTGTCACCAGTGGGGCACTAATGGAATACAACAGCCAGTTCTATGATGCCACAAAATGGCAGTATTTTGTGCTATCATTATAGCTTATTAAAAACAGAGCACGAGGTTGTCATGCAGAGGTGCTGCACATAGATTTGCAGTAGTGTGAATAGACAAAAGTACAATAGCCACGTTTAGGATACAACTAGGTACAGTGAGTGTTTGCTAGTATAATGGCTGAGTTTAAAAAAGTTAGAGTGTGCAATGCAGGCAGACGTGCTGCAAATAACGTTCCAATACTGTGAATAGAAAGAAGTACAAAAGCCACGTTTAGGATACAACTAGGTACACTGTGTGTTTGCTAGTATAATGGCTGAGTTTAAAAAAGTTAGAGTGTGCAATGCAGGCAGACGTGCTGCAAATAACGTTCCAATACTGTGAATTGACAAAAGTACAATAGCCACGTTTAGGATACAACTAGGTACAGTGAGTGTTTGCTAGTATAATGGCTGAGTTTAAAAAAGTTAGAGTGTGCAATGCAGGCAGACGTGCTGCAAATAACGTTCCAATACTGTGAATTGACAAAAGTACAATAGCCACGTTTAGGATACAACTAGGTACAGTGAGTGTTTGCTAGTATAATGGCTGAGTTTAAAAAAGTTAGAGTGTGCAATGCAGGCAGACGTGCTGCAAATAACGTTCCAATACTGTGAATTGACAAAAGTCCAATAGCCACGTTTAGGATACAACTAGGTACAGTGACTGTTTGGTAGTATAATGGCTGAGTTTAAAAAAGTTAGAGTGTGCAATGCAGGCAGACGTGCTGCAAATAACGTTCCAATACTATGAATTGACAAAAGTACAATAGCCACGTTTAGGATACAACTAGGTACAGTGAGTGTTTGCTAGTATAATGGCTGAGTTTAAAAAAGTTAGAGTGTGCAATGCAGGCAGACGTGCTGCAAATAACGTTCCAATACTGTGAATAGACAAAAGTACAAAAGCCACGTTTAGGATACAACTAGGTACACTGTGTGTTTGCTAGTATAATGGCTGAGTTTAAAAAAGTTAGAGTGTGCAATGCAGGCAGACGTGCTGCAAATAACGTTCCAATACTGTGAATTGACAAAAGTACAATAGCCACGTATAGGATGCCACTAGGTACACTGAGTGTTTGCTAGTATAATGGCTTAGTAACAATGAGTTGTAGTGTGCAATGCAGGCAGACGTGCTCTGCAAATGTCTTTGCACTAGTGGGACTATAGCAAAGTCCAATAGCCACGTATAGGATGCCACTAGGTACACTGAGTGTTTGCTAGTAAAATTGCTTCGTTTAAAAAAGTTGGAGTGTGCAATGCAGGCAGATGTGCTCTGCTAATGTCTTTGCACTAGTGGGACTATAGCAAAGTCCAATAGCCACGTATAGGATGCCACTAGGTACACTGAGTGTTTGCTAGTATAATGGCTTAGTAACAATGAGTTGTAGTGTGCAATGCAGGCAGACGTGCTCTGCAAATGTCTTTGCACTAGTGGGACTATAGCAAAGTCCAATAGCCACGTTTAGGATGCCACTAGGTACACTGAGTGTTTGCTAGTAAAATTTCTTAGTTTAAAAAAGTTGGAGTGTGCAATGCAGGCAGATGTGCTCTGCAAATGTCTTTGCACTAGTGGGACTATAGCAAAGTCCAATAGCCACCTTTAGGATGCCACTAGGTACACTGAGTGTTTGCTAGTAAAATTGCTTAGTTTAAAAAAGTTGTAGTGTGCAATGCAGGCAGACGTGCTCTGCAAATGTCTTTGCACTAGTGGGACTATAGCAAAGTCCAATAGCCACGTATAGGATGCCACTAGGTACACTGAGTGTTTGCTAGTAAAATTGCTTAGTTTAAAAAAGTTGTAGTGTGCAATGCAGGCAGACGTGCTCTGCAAATGTCTTTGCACTAGTGGGACTATAGCAAAGTCCAATAGCCACAGATAGGATGCCACTAGGTACACTGAGTGTTTGCTAGTATAATGGCTTAGTTAGAATGAGTTGGAGTGTGCAGAGGACAAGAGGGTACAGTGGCAGGATTGTGGTGCTCTGGGTAGAGGAATGGAAGCCTGCCTTTCTATTCCCTCCTAATGGTGAAATGCAGGGAGGAAATCCCTGACCTGGGCTACACAGACGCTGTTGCTGTTTGCAGGACCTGTCACTTATGGCTCTCTGACCCTGCCGCTTTGAGCCCTTAAAAGGACTGCTAGAAAGTGCTCTCCCTAAGCTGTCTAACGCTGTGTATGCAGCGCATACAGCTGTATCGGCTATAGGACTCAGGAGGACGGAGCTGCGACACTGATGTCTGACACCAAAGACGCAGAAGGCAGATAATGGCGTTCGTGAAGAAAATGTCCGGTTTTATAATGCAGGGACATGTGACATGCAGATCCTATCACACATGCCGTTGCTTCTCTGGCTCAAAGTCCACTTAGCTGTGTGTGTGTCTGTGATTGGCTGACATGCTGGCCCGCCCCACAAGACGCGCGCGCTTAGGGAAGGAAGACAAGAAAAAAAAAAAAAAAAATGGCGATCGCCATTATAGAAACAGCAGTGATCTGAAGGCGCTGTTCACGCACACTATGCACTAAAATGTGATAATAGTTTGATTCACAGAGTGACTTACACTATTACAGCAGAAACCAAGCTATGATTTAGCTGTTTTTTGGCTGCTAGAACCGTTCTCGAACGTTTCTAGAACTATCGAGCTTTTGCAAAAAGCTCGAGTTCTAGTTCGATCTAGAACATGCCCCAAAATCACTCGAGCCTAGAACTGGAGAACCACGAACCACGAACCGCGCTCAACTCTAATCAGCATGCTTTCAGAGTCTACTGTTCCCTTTAACTATTGGGTTTCCTGCTCCACTCTAGGCCAGACCTCGCCTTATACACTTTGGAGGTGCTAGCTTGCCCTGCTGCGAGTGTGTTGTCTGAGCGTGTTTTCAGCTCAGCGGGATCAATAATACCAGATACTCGCACACGACTATCCACAGAAAGTGCAGACAGTTTGACGATGATCAAAATGAACCATAGATGGATTGCCCCAGAGTATCTCAGGCCGCCAATAATAAGTGTAGCCCCAAAATTTGTATTTGTTAAGTTCAAATAAGTTCCATTGTTTCTCATTCAAGACTATTTTGTCTTCTATCATCTAATGAGACCGCATGACTAATCTAACTTGTTATGCTGCTGAGATGTAATTGTTTGGCCAAATCACCCAGGGCAATATTTTTCAAGCCTTTGTACATTATGCACTGGCACAACCACTGTCGAGGCTACACTGTCTATAACAATTGGTCAGTCAGTCTCTATTTGTGTTCTTTATTGATGCTGTGCTCCATGGTGTGTTATACATGGTCCCGTGCGGAATCAGAATTTTTTTTAGCTCCTTGGAATGTGATGCCCTGTTGCTTATCCTACCAGGTTTTGGTTTTTTTTTAAAAAAAAAAAAAAAAAAAGCTGTTGGGAGCTGTTGGGAGTACTTTGTGATGCTGTGCTACATGGTGTTTGAACCATTCCCCCCTGGGGAAACTGAATTTATTAAACTCCTTGGCATATTATGCCCTGTTGCTTATCCTACCAATTTTTTTTTAAAAAAAAGCGGTTGGGAGTACCTAGCTAATGCAGTGCTGTATGATGTCTGAACCATTATCCCCTGGGGAAACTGAATGTATTAAACTCCTTGGCATGTTATGCCCTGTTGCTTATCCTACTATTTTTTTTTTAACTATTTTTTTTTTAAAAAAGCTGTTGGGAGTACCTACTGATGCAGTGATCCATGGTGTCTGAATCATTATCCGCTGGGGAAACTGAATTTATTAAAGTCCTTGGCATGTTATGCCCTGTTTCAAAGCCTACCAATTTTTTAAAAAAAGCTGTTGAGAGCTATTGGGAGTACCTTCTGATGCTGTGCTACATGGTATTTGAACAATTTCCCCCTGGGGAAACTGAATTTTTTGAAATCCTCAGTGTTAGCTAGTGGAATAAAACCTGAGTTCCAGAGTGAAACAACTGCCACTTCTACCACGTCTAGGAAGTAGGCAATGATGCCTCCCGCTCCCAACCTGCTTTTGGTCAGATGCAATCATCATCAATGACATCAGCTTCGATGTCCCAGCACGGCGTTCATTTGTCCATAAAACATACATTACTGAATCATTTGAATAGAATTTGAATAGAGGGCCAATTTAGCTGGTGGTGTTGGTGGTGGAGAAGGAGGGCAAGGCCAACACCCAAATGGCCACATTGGCAATAGCACTGTAAAGTGTTATGGAGTATGTATTCCAGCCTTCACACTAACGATATAGGGGACGCAAAAGACTACAAATGACTGCCATCCCTCCCCAATGTATGTTACAGGCCCACCTGAGAGCCCGAAGAAGTTTGAGATTTGAGGACAGCCAGTGGCCCTTAGAGGGCCACTGGAGCCGGTTGTGCTGGTGGAGGAGTAGGAGGGCAAGGTCAACATCCTAACGGGCACATTGTAGCTGACCTTTTAAAGTGCTGTCAAATATGTCCCAAAAAAGGAGGTGCGAGACAGACACCAATATAATTTATAAGTTACAGCCCTTTCTAATCGAAAAAGAAGGATAAATGTAAAAACTAAACCTGTGAACATATGCTAAAGTGGGATTTTTTCGGGGTTGGGGCTTGATTTGACATTTTATTACAGTGATTTGGCACTAGAAACTGTTTCTTCTCAATTTCCCCTCTTTTACTGTGGTTTGAGAGCTGTTCTGGCGACTACGTAAACGCCACGTGCTGCTCTGACCAAGTTATTCAAAGACACCAGAAATTCAGTGAGGCACCTTCTACAGGCTGTGCCCATACTGTTTCAGCCTTTTCCCATCCATTTCAGCCTTTTCCTCAGTCACCACAGATCACCGTTGGGTCCAATGTAAAATTATTCTAGTTTCCCATAGACTTACATTGGGGGTCGAATATTCGCGAATACTCGAATAGCAGTGAGGTATTCAATGGATATTCGGCGAAGCGAATAATAGGGTATTCGATCATCCCTAGCTATAAAGTTTTATGAATCTTCTGTATTGTAATTTATTGTAATGTATTGCTGATTACACCCTTTATTGAATTCTTTGATGGGTCAAGTTTCCAAATTGGGGTCACTTTTGTTTTTTTTTGTTTTTTTGCTGTTTTGGCCTTTCAGGGGCTTTATAAATGCAACATGGTGCCCGCAATCTATTTCAACCAAATCTGTGTTTAAAAATTCAGATGGTGCTTCTTTCCTTCCGAGTCCGGCCGTTTGTCCAATAAAGCCCGCTTTACATGCTACAATATATCTTACGATGTGTTGGCGGGGTCACGTCGTAAGTGACGCACATCCGGCATCGTAAGGTACATTGTAGTATGTGACAGGTACGTGTGATTGCGATTGAACGTTAAAACGTTCATCGCATGCACGTCATTCAATTCCTAAAAATTGAACGTCAGATTGTTCATCGTACCCGGGGTAGCACACATTGCTGTGTGTGACACCCCAGGAACGATGAACAGATCTTACCTGCGTCCTGTGGCTCCCGGCCAGCAATGCGGAAGGAAGGAGGTGGGCGGGATGTTTACGTCCCGCTCATCTCCGCCCCTCCGCTTCTATTGGCCGGCTGCCGCGTGACGTCGATGTGACGCCGAACGTCCCTCCCACTCCAGGAAGCGGACGTTCGCCAACCACATCGAGGTCGTACAGACGGGTAAGTACGTGTGACGGGGGTTAATCGTTTGTGTGGCACATTCAACAAATTGAACATGCCGCACATACGATGGGGGCGGTTACGATCGCATACGATATCGTATGCGAAATCGTAACATGTAAAGCAGGCTTAAGAAGTTTCTGACAACGTGCTCAGAGGAAACTAGATAAACATTTGTGTGGTCCATTTTTTTTTCTATCCATTGTAAAACTGAAAAAAAATTGTGGCTAAAGCAACATTTTAGGGCAGAAATTATTCATTTTTCATTACTTTTTGCATTAATTTCTGTGTAGCACCTTCTAACGTCCCAACAAAATTGATGTACAGATGCACAGTAGACATATAAGAAATGTTATTTACTAATTATTAGTTATATCTCACTTGTTTAAGTATATAAAAATTGAAAGTTTCAAAATTGCAAAACTTTCAAAATTTGCACCAAAATTCGAATGTTTCCACAAATAAATGTCAAAAATATTGATCTAAATTTATCACTACTTACAGCAAAGATAGAACTGCAGCTGTACATAACCTAAGCCAAAAACTACTACTCCAGCAGGATACAGCTAAACCCCCACTAAGTGGAGGCATCACAGGTGCAGGAGGAGAAAATCACAAACACGCTTCCAAAACATGGAGGGGGCGATTGCTAGATCGTAAAACTGCACACTGATGGCTTGCATAGAGCGCTGTTCACACTTGCAGATGCACAGTCTCAAACCCGCAGCCTATTAGGCAATGCCCATACTATTAGATCAGGCGGGCTGCCAAGCCATACTCCATCTGTGCATCATAGAGGGACAGGAACTCTAATATGCAAGGCCTAACAAAAAGGGACCTGGCTGTATCCTGTACAAAAAAACTGTGCATCTGCAAGTGTGAACAGCGCTCTATGCAAGCCATTGATGTGCAGTTTTACCAACCAGCAATCGCCCCCTCCATATTTTGGAAGTGTGTGTGTAATTTGCTCCTCCTGCACCTGTGATGCCTCCACCTAGTGGGGGCTTAGCTGTATCCTGCTGCAGTAGTAGTTTTTGGCGTAGGTTATGTACAGCTGCAGTTCCATCTTTGCTGTAAATAATGATATTTATTGCTTTTTTGTTGTTGCTTTTTTTATAAATTTATCACTAACATAAAGTACAATGTATCACGAAAAAATAATCTCAGAATCACTGGGATTTCTTGAAGCATTCCAGATTTCATTTCCACATAAAAGGACACTGGTTAGATTTCCAAAAGGTCAAAATGTGCTCAGTCACTAAGGAGTTAAATAGCTTGCAGCCCCACCCAGGCTGAACCTCAGGGACCAAGGGAAACAAATTAGCTCCCGAGCTCCCAGCCCAGGCAGTATCAGAGAGTACGAGACTAGAACTTTCACCCTGCATCACCATCAATAAAAGTGCGCAAATGGCCGGAGACAGAAGCAAAAACAGGAAGGGCAGGCATCAATACATACAACATCCTTAAATATAGTCTTTTTTTTTAACATAGAATTGTTTAGAAAAATAATTGTTCTGTTTCTCTTTGTTTTATTACTCTTATTCTACATTTGTGGAAGCTTTAAAACAATTTTCAGCAACAATGTTCACAGAAGAGCTTGAAATGCAATCTAGGGCCATTTAATGTAAATCTGACTGTTCAAAAGAGTGAGTAGTAATGCAATCTATGTTCTTGGGCTATATTTTTCACTTTTTTGCATATTGCCTAGAGTCCTTCTATAATTCAATCCTAATCAACTTTGCCCAGACATGGATTATGCATGGAGTAAATCTTAGGTTTAGTAATAATTATTTATCCTGTTAAAAGCCCTAAAGTATCTCTTGTATAGTTCAGTATGCTTCCTGAAGGTACAGAATTTGACATAAAGGTAACACTATAGAATATTTTTACATTTACATATGATATTCGCAGTCCATGTTTTCCAGCTATTTAGAGAAGGCATGGCACATGATATAGTAGCCAAGCAAAAACCAAAAATATTCCATATGAAAAGGAATATTTTACTTTATTGATTGCATTTTGTCTTTCAAAGAAATGTGTATGTACATTTTAATATTGTAATTTTAAAAAAAGAATTTCTTTCAAAATGTGTTGATTTCACACTTATTAATTCCATTGAGATCTATATATATAAATCTGGTAAACAGAATCAGAGTAGGTAAATATACAGTACATGTACATGGGTAATTATTGGTAGGATTGTGTACACTAGACCTGTTTACTGTCCTGTATTCCTGTATGGATTTGTAATTAAAGATGGGACAATATTCTTTAAATTGTGCTGATATTTATTTCCAAAAGCTCTCGTATTAACCTCTTCACTATACTGTTTGATAATACAGTTAACACGTTTACTGGTGTTCTACTGCCATGTTGACTGTTTTTATAACCTTAATTTTGCATGTTGACTTTTTTTTACATTTTAACCCCTTAAGGACGAAGCCAGTTTTGTACTTAATGACCAGGCCATTTTTTGCAATTCTGACCAGTGTCACTTTATGAGGTTATAACTCTGGAACGCTTCAACGGATCCCGGTGATTCTGACATTGTTTTTTCGTGACATATTGTACTTCATGATAGTTATAAATTTAGAACGATATTTTTTGTTTTTATTTGTGAAAAAATCGGAAATTTGATGAAAATTTTGAAAATTTTGCAATTTTCAAACTTTTAATTTTTATGCCCTTAACCCAGAGAGTTATGTCACACAAAACAGTTAATAAATAACATTTCCCACATGTCTACTTTACATTAGCGCAATTTCTGAAACAAAATGTTTTGGGGTTAGGAAGTTAGAAGGGGTCAAAGTTCATCAGCAATTTCCCATTTTTTCAACAAAATTCACAAAACCATTTTTTTAGGGACCACATCACATTTGAAGTGACTTTGAGAGGCCTAAGTGACAGAAAATACCTAAAAGTGACACCATTCTCAAAACAGCACGCCTCAAAGTACTCAAAACCACATCCAAGAAGTTTATTAACCCTTCAGGTGCTTCACAGGAACTAAAGCAAAGTGGAATGAAAAAAAAGCAAAAAATAAAATTTTACCTAAAATGTTGCTCTACCCCAAATTTATTCACTTTTAGAAGAAATAACACAACAAAATGAACCCCAAAACTTGTTACCCACTTTCTTATGAACGCGCCAATACCCCACATGTGGTCAGAAACCTTTGTTTGGACAAATGGGAGGGCTCGGAACAGAAGGAGCAATATGTGAATTTTGGAAAGCAAATTTGGCTGAAATAGATTGCGGGCACCATGTTGCATTTACATGTCCGCCAAGGTACCTAAACAGCAGAAACCCCTTACAAGTGACACCATTTTGGAAACTAGACCCCTTAAGGCTTCTATCTAGGGGTATAGTGAGCATTTTGGATCCACAGGTACTTCACAGATTTTGATAACGTTACGTTGTCACATTGAAACTTTTCATTTTTTTCTCAAAAATGTTGCTTTAGCATCAATTTTTTCACTTTTTCAAGAGGTAATTCCAAAAATGTGACCCCAATGTTTGTTACCCACTTTTTTATGAGCGCGGTGATACCTCACTTGTGGTCTGAAACCTTTGTTTGGAGAAATGGGAGGGCTTGGAACGGAAGGAGCAATATTTGAATTTTGGAAAGGAAATTTGGCTGAAAAAGATTGCGGGCACCATGTCGCATTTGGAGGACCCCTAAGGTACGTAAACAGCAAAAAAACACCACAAGTGACCCCATATTGGAAACTAGGCCCCTCAAGGAATTTATCTTGATGTTTGGTGAGTACCCTGAACCCCCAGGAGCTTTACAGAAGTTTATAACGTTGAGCCATGAAAATAAAAAAATAAAATTTTACCACAAAATTGTTACTTCAACCAGGTAGCTTTTTTTTCACAAGGGTAACAGGAAAAAAATCACCATGAAATTTATTGCGCAATTTCTCCTGAGTTTGTTGATATCTTGTATGTGGTGGAAATCAACTGTTTGGGCACACTACAGGGCTCAGAAGAGAAGGAGTGCAATTTGACTGCAAAATTGGCTGGAATCAATAGCGGACGCCATGTTGCATTAGGAGAACCCCTGAGGTGCCTAAGCAGTGGAGGTCCCCCACAAGTGACCCCATTCTGGAAATAAGACCCCTCAAGGCTTTAATCTAGGTGTATATTGAGCATTTTGAATCCACGAATACTTCACAGAATTTGATAAGCTTAGGTTGCCATATTGAAATTTTCATTTTTTTCACAAAAATGTTGATTTAGCGACACATTTTTCACTTTTTCAAGAGGCAACAACAAAACGTGTACCCCACAGGTTGTTATCTAATTTCTTGTGAGCGCAGGGATACCACACATGTGGCCAAAAACCTTTGTTTGGATAAATGGGAGGGCTTGGAATGGAAGGAGCACCATTTGAATTTTGGAAAAGTTGAAGTAAATTGCGCGCACCATGTCACATTAGCAGGGCCCCTTGGGCACCTATACATCAGAAACCCCCCACAAGTGACCTCATTTTGGAAACTGGACCCCTCAAGGATTTTATTCAGGAGTATAGTAAACATTTTGAATCCACAGGTACTTCACAAAACTGTTGCTGTAGCAAAAAATTTCTCACTGTTAAGGGGGCTTTACACGCTGCGACATCGCTAATGCGGAGTCGTTAGGGTCACGGAATTGGTGACGCACATCCGGCCGCATTAGCGATGTTGCTGCGTGTGACACCGATGAGCGATTTTGCATTGTTGCAAAAATGTGCAAAATCGCTCATCAGTGACATGGGGGTCCATTCTCGATTATCGTTACTGCAGCAGTAACGATGTAGTTCGTCGCTCCTGCGGCAGCACACATCGCTATGTGTGACGCCGCAGGAACGAGGAACCTCTCCTTACCTGCCTCCCGGCCGCTATGAGGAAGGAAGGAGGTGGGCGGGATGTTCCGGCCACTCATCTCCGCCCCTCCGCTTCTATTGGGCGGCCGCTCAGTGACGTCACTGTGACGCCACACGGACAGCCCCCTTAGAAAGGAGGCGGTTTGCCGGTCACAGCGACGTCGCCGGGCAGGTAAGTATGTGTGACGCATCTGCGCGATGTTGTGCGGCACGGGCAGCGATTGCCCGTGTCGCACAACAGATGGGGGCGGGTACCCACGCTAGCGATATCGGGACCGATATCGCAGCGTGTAAAGTAGCCTTTAGGCTATGTGGCCATGATCCAGCGACACGGCGTCTAGTACCCAGTGTCAGCCTCCTTCAGAAATGTGAGTGTTGTCCACGGGAGAACGCAGCTGCCCATGCCCACGATTTGGGTTCAGGCTGCTGTGGACTTTAGTTCTATTCTACCTGCAAAGAACACTCATCTCCGCAGCATAAATTGACATCCTGAGGCTCGGGAAGCTGCGCCACAGGTCGATTTATGCTGCGGAGAAAAGAAACACAGTGGGCACGGGATTTCTAAAAATCCTTCCACTGTGCTTCTACTGCACAACGCAGCGTTATGGACGCAGGGAAAACACTCTGCGCCCAAAACGTTGCAAACCCTGATTGTGGGCACACAGCGTAAAATGCTACAATGGATGAATGGATAGATGTCAAACATATATAACGTCCCACCCCCCTGCATATTCTAAGCTGGCGCCCTTTAGTGCCTTTCATGTGACACTAAAGGATGCCTAGCCTTGTATTTAGCCAAAAAAAAAAAAAAAAGAATTAAAATAAATGACGTAGGGTCCCCCCTATTTTTGATAGCCAGCTAGGGTAAAGCAGACAGCTGTAGCCTGCAAACCACAGCTGACAGCTTCATCTTGTCTGGTGATCAATTTGGAGGGCTCCCCAAGCTGTTTTTTTTTTTTAATTATTTATAAATAAATAATTAAAAAAAAAAAACAAACGTGGGGTCCCCCCAAATTAGATCACCAGCCAAGGTGAAGCTGACAGCTGGGGTCTGGTATTCTCAGGATGGGAAGAGCCACGGTTATTGGACTCTTCCCAGCCTAAAAATAGCAGGCCGCAGCCGCCCCAGAAGTGGCGCATCCATTAGATGCGCCAATTCTGGCGCTTCGCCCCAGCTCATCCCGCGCCCTGGTGCGTTGGCTAACGGGGTAATGAATGGGGTTGATACCAGGTGTGTAATGTCACCTGGCATCAAGCCCAGCAATTAGTTATGTCACGGCGTCTATCAGATACCCGACATAACTAATTGACAGTAATAAAAAAAAAATTGACAACAAAAAAAAATTTATTTGAAAAAACACTCCCCCAAACATTCCCTGATTGACCAATTTATTGAAAAGAAAAAAAAAAAATCCACAATAATCCATTTGGACGTCCACGTCGCCTCTGGACCTTCTAGAATATGGGGGACACGTTCAGGGAACATATCCCCCATTTTCTAGGAGGGCAGACCCTCCATTTGAGGAGAGTGGGTGCAAAAAATCTGCACCCACCCACCCTCCCTGGGTCACAGCTGCAGAGTGCGAGCAGCCAGCGTCCTGAACACAGGAAGCTGACAGCTGCGCTCTGCTCATGTGACCGGAGTCTGCAGAGAAGGAGCCGGAGGAGGGGGCCGCGGGGGATCAGAGCTGCGACAGGTATGTATGACACCGGGGGACACCGGGGAACACCAGGGGGGGGGTAGTGGGGATCCCGGCAGGGCCTGGGGAGCAGGTTTCTGTCGTATGTGTTATGGCACATACGACAGAAACCATAGGAACAGTGGAAATGCGGCCGGCGCGCTGCTGTGATCGCCGGTGCGCGCGGCCATCTTGGATTTTCGGGAGGGGGTTGGGGGTCGGGGGGGGCACTTTGGGGACACCGGGGGACCGGAGGGAACCGGGAAAAAGATTTATCTCCCATCTGGCATGTTTGATCATGCCAGATGGGAGATAAATGATTTTTTACCGGCGCTGTCATTTACTATAACTTGATGATCGGTATACGGTGTATACCGGTCATCAGGTGAGCGGGGACCGGAAAAACCGGCCCGAATCATGATCTCCAGGGTCTCAGCTACCCCCGGCAGCTGAGACCCCGGAAATTTTCTGACTCTGGGGGGCGCTAGACCCTTTTTTCCGACCGCCGTTAAAAAGCGGCGGATCGGAAAAAGTACCCTTATTTACCGCCGTTAAAAGGCGTATCGGCGGTCGTAAAGGGGTTAAATTAGTCTTTTGTAAATTAGAGTATATTTTACATACATCTCTGTATATACCGGTTGATAGAAATATGATTTTTAGTGCTAATGATTCATTAAAATGCTGAAAGAGACTATTTACAAATCTATCTATCTATCTATCTATCTATCTATCTATCTATCTATCTATATGTAGTGGGTGAAATAAGTATTGCCACGTCACCAATTTTCTAAGTCAATATATTTCTAAAGGTGCTATTGACATGAATTTCTCACTAGATATTAGTAACAACTCATCCAATCCACACAGGCAACAAAATGAAACCATAGATCTCCATAAATGAAGTTATGTGTAATAATAATGACAAATGACATAGGGAAAAAGTATGGAAGACATGAAGAAAGAGAAGTGCAAAAGTCATGTTACCAGATTTAAAAAATTAGAAAGCAATTCTGCCACTTAGTGAAAAATAATATTAGCTGGTTCAACTGATGGCTTATAAAAAGGTGTCTCATTATCAAGGGACCACACAAGAAACATCTCATGATGGGTAAAAACAGTGAGCTGACTCAAGATCTTCACAACCTGATTGTTGCAAAACATACTGATAACATTGAAAAAAGAAAAAAGGCGGCTTTTGGACTAAATTGATAAAACACAACTACTTATTCAAATTCAAGATTGCATAATAAAAGTGTTTTCTGGAACAGATGTAATGTATCTTACGTGTCTCGAGTGTCCACAGTGCTCTTAAGAGAGCCATCTTGAATAAATAGTTGGATTTTATCCATTTAGTCTGGAAGTCACCCTTTTTCTTATTTCTTTGCTACAAATTATCTGTTTGCCAGACAGGTGGCTGGTGTGTGGACTGGATATGACAGAGCTCTAGGAATTCAGGTAGTCAGTGGTACACTCTTTTTTTTATCTCATACTGATAGCAAAAGTTACAGAAGAATTTATAAACTACTGAAGGTTCTAGTGACCACTGTTTGGGCCATAATCCAGAAGTGGAAAGAACATAATTTTACCTTAAACCTGTTATGACCAGGTGCTCCCCTTCAAAAATTCAGATAGAGGAGGGGAAATAATTATCAAAAGAGTTGTCCAAGAGCCAAGAAATACCTGTGGAAAGCTATAGAAAAACATACACTTAGCAGTCCCAATTGTTTAAAAAAAACAAAAAAACAATAAGTAAAGCACTTAACCTCTATGTCCTGCATGCACGCTCCCCATACAATAGTCCCCTGCTGAACACAAAGGATGTTTTGAAATTCATTTAGACAAGCCTGTGAAATACTGAGAGAATATAGTCAGGTCAGATAAGACCACAATTGAATTCTTTGGGTGCCTCAAAACACACCATGTTTGGAGGCCAAAAAGCACTGCATAGTATCACAAAAGCACCATACCAACAGCAGAGGTGGCAACATCATGGTGTGGGGATGTTTTTCAGCAAATGGCACTGGCAAACTTCATGTAATTAATGGAAATATGAATGAACAAATGTACCAAGACTTGATAAAAATCTGCTGTCATCTACCAAGATGATGAAGGTGAAATGAGGGTGGACATTACAGTAATACAATGTAAAGTAAAGTAATACAATTCCAAACACACAGTCAAAGAAACTCTCAATTGGTTTCAGAGAAATAAAATACAGCTGCTAGAATAGCCTAGCCAATCATCTGACTTGAATCCATTGGAAAATTTATGTATGGAACTAAAGTTCAGAGTTCATAGAAGGAGCCCATGGGACCTTCAGGATTTGAAAAAAGTTTTTGTGTGGAAAAATGGTCCAAAATCACACCTGAGCAATCCATGCAACTAGTGTCCCCATAGTGGCCGCATGCGGGTATATAGCCTTATCCTGGCATATGTCCACATTCTTGCAACTATGATCCCCCAGCCTGCCACATAAAAAAAATAATTATTACACTCACCTTCCTGCCACTCCACCAGTATCCTCCTCCGATGCTGGCATACTGGCAACTAACCAGCTTGTAAATACAGCAGCGCATGACATTACTGTCATGCGTGGCCACTTACAGCGCTATCAGCTGTGTCAGAAAATTCGCTGCTCCCCATGCCTAGGATTATAGGTGTGGGGAGCAGTGAATATTCATAACCTTAATTAGCGGCTGGCACATCGCAGTGCAGGGACCCGACAGGTTTCTGTGCTGCAATGTATTTCAGCTGGATGTGCGCCCTCCGACGCACATCCACTGTATTGCATTGATGTTTCTGGGCTGATGGAAACATTTTACATTGAGTACAAAGTAAATGAGTGGAGATTTTATTCATTCAAAAAATATAGTATGAAAGCTGTGCTACTTCCCAATGGCAGGAAGTATGCTTCAGTGCCTGTAGGGTAGGGCATTATGTAAATTTGAAGGAAAGCTATGAGAATTTAGACTTTATTATCAAGGAACTTAACTATGAGGATCAAGGCTGGTCAATATAAAGTGATCTGAAAGTTCTCTCTATGCTCCTTGGGCAACATAGAGTATACACAAAGTATTCATGCCTTTTGTGTGAATGGGACAGCCGGGATAGGATTTAACACTGGAGCCAACCTGGACTCAAGAACATTGTTGTGGAAACTTTAGTTTATCCCAATAAAGTTCTCCTGCCTCCACTCCACATTAAAATTGGACTGATGAAAGCTCTACTGAAAGAAGTAGAGACTTTTAAGAACCCGTGCACCAAGTTTTAGGTACTGTCAGAAGCAAAACTGAAGGAAGGCATAATGGCTATGAATTAACACATGTGGAATGAAATACTTAACAAAAAAGTGTGAAACAACTGAAAATATGTCTTATATTCTAGGTTCTTCAAAGTACCCACCTTTTGCTTTGATTACTGCTTTGCACACTCTTGGCATTCTCTTGAAGAGCTTCAAGAGGTAGTCACCGGAAATGGTTTTCACCTCACAGGCGTGCCCTGTCAGGTTTAATAAGTGGGATTTCTTGTCTTATAAATGGGGTTGGCATCATCAGTTGTGTTGTGTTGTGCAGAAGTCTGGTGGATACACAGCTGATAGTTCTACTGAATAGACTGTTAGAATTTGTATTATGGCAAGAAAAAAAGCAGTAAAGAAAAACGATTTGCCATCATTACTTTAAAAAATAAAGATCAGTCAGTCCGAAAAATTGGGAAAACTTTGAAAGTGTCCCCAAGTGCAGTGGCAAAAACCATCAAACACTACAAAGAAACTGGCTCACATGAGGACCGCCCCAGGAAAGGAAGATCAAGAGTAGAGATGAGCGAACCGGCCGTGGTTCGGCTCGAGTTCGGTTCGTTGAACGGAGGTCTCGTTCGAGTTCAGTTCGGCGAACGTTCGACGAACCGAACTCGAACCAATAGGATATAATGGGAGGCAATCACAAACACATAAAAACGCATTATAAATGTACACATACAGTTAATAAACATTGCCATAACACTTACCGGTCCCCGCGATCCCTCCTGCACTCTGTCTCCTGCCGCTATTCCATCCGATGATCGCTGAATCCTCCCGGTGACCAGCACTGCCAGCAGTGATGCAGGACCTATCGTGACGTCAAAATAGCCATGTGACCAGTCACGTGGCTATTATCTCATTGGCTACAGACTGGTCACATGACTATGACACGTCATGTAGGACCTGTCATTGCACTCTCCGGTACACGGTGCACATTTGTGTATCGCCGTGTACCGGCGACATGCTCTAGCACACGGTCGACTCCCCGTTCTGTTAGGGACTGGCTGACACAGCCGGTCATTAACGCAGTTAGCGGTGACGTCACTGCTAACCACGGCTCCGGGAGCAGCGTTGCTATGGTAACGCGTCTGTCAGCGTTACCGCTGTTACCGCTGACAGCCAGCAGCACTGATCACTCACGGAGTGAAGGCTGCACGGGAAGCAGCGTCTTCCCCCATGCAGCAGTGATTGAGCAGAGCTGCATTTGTTGAACGAGAAAGACAGAAGACCATGGATCGTGGAGGGCTGACAGGGGGTAATAAAGATGGAGTCTCTAATGTGTCTGTGTATTTATTTCTATTAAAGTATTTTTTCTCTGTGTGGTGTCTTTTTTTTTAACCCTTTATTGGAGATTCTTAATGGCCGGGTCAAACGTGCCTGACATTAAGAATCTCTGGCTTAATACTAGCTAGTAAAACAAAGCTAATATTAACTCATTATTACCCAACAAGCCACCCGGCTTCAGGGCTGTTGGAAGAGTTGGATACAGCGCCAGATGATGGCGCTTCTATGAAAGCGCCATTTTCTGGGGCGGCTGCGGACCTCAATTTGCAGCAGAGGCGCCCAGAAACCTCGGGCTAACCTGTGCTGCAGATTCCAATCCCCAGCTGCCTAGTTGTACCCGGCTGGACACAAAAATGGGGCGAAGCCCACGTCATTTGTTTTTTAATTATTTCATGAAATAAGTGAAATAATTAAAAAAAACGGGCTTCCCTATATTTTTGGTTCTCAGCCCGTGGCTGCCTGCTGTACCTGGCTAGCATACAAAAATATGGCGAAGCCCACGTCATTTTTTTGGTGGGCAAAAAACTTCTGCATACAGTCCTGGATGGAGTATGCTGAGCCTTGTAGTTCTGCAGCTGCTGTCTGCTCTTCTCCATACAGACAGACATCAGCTGCAGAACTACAAGGCTCAGCATACTCCATCCAGGACTGTATGCAGAAGTTTTTTGCCCCCTGAAAAAATGATGTGGGCTTCGCCATATTTTTGGATGCTAGCCAGGTACAGCAGGCAGGTACGGCTGCCCCCAACCCCCAGTTGCCTATTTGTACCCGGCTGGGAACCAAAAATAAAGGGAAGCCCTTTTTTTATTATTTCATGAATTTCATGAAATAATTAGAAAACAAATGACGTAGGCTTCGCCCCATTTTTGTCTCCAGCCAGGTACAACTAGGCAGCTGGGGATTGGAATCCGCAGCACAGGTTGGCCTGAGCTTTCTGGGCCCCACTGCTGCGAATTGCAGTCTGCAGCCGCCTCAGAAAATGGCACTTTCATAGAAGCGCCATCTTCTGGCGCTGTATCCAACTCTTCCAGCACCTGCCTGCTATACCTGGCTAGCATACAAAAATATGGCGAAGCTCACGTCGTCCTTTTTTTGTAGTTTTTTGGGAAAAAAAATAAAAAATGCTTCCCTGGATTTTCCATTGCCAGTAAAGGTAACACCAAGCAGTGGGGGTTAGCAGCCAGTAGCTGCTTGGATTACCCTTAGCTAGCAATACAAAAAATGCAGCGGGAGCCCATATATATTTTTTTTAATTATTTATTTAAATAACTAAAAACAAAATGGGCTTCCCTGTATTTTGATTGCTGGACATCACAGTGCTGTAAAAATAAATCTTTAAAAAAAATGACATAGCGCTCCGCAGTATTTTTGATTCTCAGCGCAGATAAAGCAGACAGCTATGGGTTGCCACCCCCATCTGCCTGCCGTTACCTTGGTTGGCAATCAAAATACAGGGAAGCCCATTAATTTTTTCTATTTAAAAAATAGTTAAAAAAAAATGACGTTGGGTCCCCCCATTTTTGATAGCCAGCTAGGGTAAAGCAGACGTCTGTAGCCTGAAAACCACAGCTGGCAGCTTTACCGTGGTTGGGGATCCAATGTGGAGGTCCCCCCAGGCTCTTTTTTTATAATTATTTTATAAATATTAATAATTACACAAAAAAAGTAGGGTCCCCCCCAAATTGGATCACCAGCCAAAGTAAAGCGGACAGCTGTGGTCTGGTATTCTCAGGGTGGGAAGATCCATAGTTATTGGGCCTTCACAGCCTAAAAATAGCAGGCCGCAGGCACCCCAGACGTGGCGCATCCACTAGATGCGCCAATCCTGGCGCTTCACCCCAGCTCATCCCGTGCCCTGGTGCAGTGGCAAACGGGGTAATAAATCGGGTTGATACTAGCTGTAAGGTCACCTGACATCAAGCCCAGCAGTTTGTGATATCATGGCATCTATTAGATACCCAACATCATAAACTGTCAGTACAAACAAAAAAAAAAATCGACAAAAGAAATTTATTTGAAAAAACAGTCCCCAAAACATTTCCTCTTTCACCAATTTATTGTAAGAAAAAAATAAAGGGGTCCCACGACGACTCTGGACCGTCTAGAATATGGGGGGGAGACACTCAGGGAACGTATCCCCCATTTTCTAGGAGTGCAGACCCTTCATGTGAGGAGTGTGGGTGCAATGAATCTGCACTCACTCTCCCCGGGTCCACAGCAGCAGAGTCCATGTCGTAATGGTTGCTACCAAAGCTGCAATGCCCTGCTCATGAGGTAAGGGCATGCCTAATCAGGAGAACTATTCTACATTTCCAAATATTGGTATTTGCTGATATTATTGCTATTCCACCTACTACATATTGGGGATAGGATCTTGGAGAGGGAATACCCCTTTAAGTCCAGTTATCCAGCTGAATGAATACTTAGCAACAGAGCTCGCTATTTAGATGTGTTTTCTTGTGGCGTATAATGGACTCTCATGTTTGGTAGTCGTTCAGCAGGGAAACTATAAAAGCAAATCCCTCCATTTGGAAATGTAGTATATAGCTCTCCTGATCAATTATGTTCCTTACCTCATAAGCAGGGCATTGCAGTAATAATAATAATTTATTCATTTATATAGCATTATTAATTCCATAGCGCTGTATGTCTTTGGAGTGTGGGAGGAAACCCACACAAACATACAAACTCCTTGCAGATGGTGTCCTTGGTGAGAATTGAACCCAGGACCTCAGCGCTGCAAGACTGCAGTGCTAACCACTGAGCCACCGTGCCGCCCATTTAGCTTACACATGCATAACCACCACTCACTGTGTCTGAACACAGGAAGCTGAGCTGAAAGCCGCTCTGTGCATGCGGCAGCGTCCATTGTGAAGGAGAGGGCCGTGGGGGGATCAACGCTGCACAGGTACCGTGGGACACCGGGGAACACCGGTGGGGTTATAAGGGGTGACCTGGCAGGGCCTGGGGAGGAGTTTTCTGTCTCATGTGTGATGGCACATGCGACAGAAATCAGAGGAGTAGGGTGAATGCGGCCGGCACGCTGCTGTGCGCGCGGCCATCTTGGATTTCTGGGAGGGCATCAGGGGGGGCACTTCGGCGACACCGGGGGACCGGAGGGGATCGGGGAGGAGATTTATCATGTTTGTTCATGCCAGACGGTGTATACCTGTGATCACGTGAGCGGGGACCGGAAAAACCGTCCTGAATCATGATCTCCAGGGTCTCAGCTAGCCCTGAAACCCCGGAGATTTTCTGACGCTGAGGGGCGTTATTCACTTATTTCTGCCTGCTGTTTATAAACGGCAGATCAGAATAAGGCTACATTAACACGGCCGATCCATTTTTGCGGTCTGCAAAAAACAGTCCGTTTTTTTTCATGGGTGCAGCCGTGTGGCATCCGTTTCCGTTCCGTAGACGGTCCGTATGTCATCTGTTTGTCATCCGTGTGCCTTCCGTTTTTTTTGTGTACTGCAAAAAAACTGAAGAAGGGTAAATGCATAAATTTACACAGGATCCATAGCTTCATCCTACATGAGGCGGTCACATGTTCACTCCAGTGCCATTTTTTACTGCTTTTCACAGCGTAGAGCGCTCTAGTGATTTTCTTTTGCTTGTGCACTTCATATCAGTCTTTTCTGTCATTATAATGGCAGAAAGACACATAATGTCCCACTCTCCTGGATTTTGTAATTTTGCACCCTTTGGTGCCTTTCATGTGGCACTAAGGGGTGCTTAGCTTTGTATTTAGCCAAAAAAATGAAAAAAAAAAATGACGTAGGGTTCCCCCTATTTTTGTAGCCAGCTAGGGTAAAGCAGACGGCTGCAGCCTGCAGACCACAGCTGGCAACCTCACCTTGGCTGGTAATCCAAAACTGAGGGCACCCCACGCTGTTATTTTAAATTAAATAAATAATTTAAAAAAAAAACACGTAGGGGTCCCCCAAAATTGGATCACCAGCCAAGGTAAAGCAGATAGCTGGGGTCTGATATTCTCAGACTAGGGAGGTCCATGTTTATTGGACTCTCTCCAGCCTAAAAATAGCAGGCCGCAGCCGCCCCAGAAGTGGCACATCCATTAGATGTGCCAATCCTGGTGCTTCGCCCCAGCTCATCCCGCGCCCTGGTGCGGTGGCAAACGGGGTAATATATGGGGTTAATACCAGATGTGTAATGTCACCTGGCATCAAGCCCTGGGGTTGGTGAGGTCAGGCGTCTATCAGATACCCGACATCACCAACCCAGTCAGTAATAAAAAAAAATAGACGACAAACACATTTTTATTTGAAAAAACATTCCCCAATACATTCCCTCTTTAACCAATTTATTAGAAAGAAAAACAAATCCAGGTCTGGTGTAATCCAAGGGGTTGCCATGACGATCCACACTGTCCCAGTCAATGAAGAGCAGGATGTTCCCCATTGGCTGGGAGAGCAGTGCAGTGACCTGAGCTAACATCAATGGGTCAGCCCAGGTCACTGCAGGGGATGACAAGTGCTGCTGTCAGCGAGGTACATTACCTGCGCTGATCTCCTGCACTGCTGACAGCACCTGTCACTGAGTTCAATGACCGCCGCCTTCACAGCCAAGTATCGCGAGCGGCCCGTGACGTCACCGCTAGTCAGTCTCGGGTCAGAAGCGAGAGAAGGTGATGTGACAATGGCGGCGGCCATGGAGGACAGTGACAGCGCTGAGGTCGGGACTTCATCACCGCAGGTAAGCCGAGCGGGACCATGTGTGCAGAGTGCAGGTGGGCGGAGCCATGTGTGCTGGCGGCGGAGTGCGAAGTGGGTGGCGCTGAGGACGTCAGTATCGTGGACTGCTTGGCTGGGGACAGTTGAGTGTGAGTGTGTGTGTGTGTGTGTGTACATGCCGTGTGCAGGAGGGGCCAGAGTGAGCTGAGCGGGGAAGTGGGGGCTTCCTGCACGTAACTAGGATAAACATCGGGTTACTAACCAAAGCGCTTTGCTTGGATACCCGATGTTTATCTTGGTTACCAGCTTCTGTCAGGCTGCCAGCGATGGCTCCTGCACACTGTAGCTGTAAAAAGCCCTGCTTTTTGCTGCTAGAACCGTTCTCGAACGTATCTAAAACTATCGAGCTTTAGCAAAAAGCTCGAGTTCTAGTTCGATCTAGAACAGCCCCCAAAATCACTTGAACCGCGAACTGGAGAACCTCGAATCGCGCTCAACTCTAATCAAGAGTCACCTGTGCTGCGGAGGAAAAGTTTATCCGAGTCACCAGCCTCAGAAATCATAGGTTAACAGCAGCTCAGATTAGAGACCAGGTCAATCCCACACAGAGTTCTAGCAGCAGAACCCTCTCTAGAACAACTGTTAGAGGAGACTTTGTGCAGCAGGCCTTCATGGTAAAAAAGCTGTTACGAAACCACTGCTAAAGACAGGCAACAAACAGAAGAGACTTATTTGGGCTAAAGAACACACGCAATTAGACCAGTGGAAATCTGTGCTTTGGTCTGATGAGTCCAAATTTGAGATCTTTGGATAAAACTACCGTGTCTTTGTGCGACGCAGAAAAGGTGAACGGATGGATTCTACATGCCTAGCTCCCACCATGAAGCATGGAAGAGGAGGTGTGATGGTGTGGGAGTGCTTTGCTTGTGACACTGTTGGGGATTTATTCAAAATTTAAGGCATACTGAACCAGCATGGCTACCACAGCATCTTGCAGTTGCATGCTATTCAATCCAGTTTGTATTTAGTTGGACCATTACTTATTTTTCAACAGGACAATGACCCCAAACACACCTCTAGGCTGTTTAAGGGCTATTTGACTAAGAAGGAGAGTGATGGGGTGCTACGCCAGATGACCTGGCCTCCACATTCACCAGATCTGAACCCAATCGAGATGGTTTGGGGTGAGCTGGACCGCTGAGTGAAGGCAAAAGGGCCAAGTGCTAAGCATCTCTGGGAACTCCTTCAAGACTGTTGGAAGACCATTTCTGGTGACTACCTCTTGAAGCTCATCAAGAGAATGCGAAAAGTGTACAAAGCAGTAATCAAAGCAAAAGGTGGCTACTTTGAAGAACCTAGAATATAGACATATTTTCAGTTGTTTCACACTTTTTTGTTAAGTATTTCTTTCAACATGTGTTCATTCATAGTTTTGATGCCTTCAATGTGAATCTACAATTTTCAGAGTCATGAAAATAAAGAAAACTCTTTGAATGAGTAGGTGTGTCCAAACGTTTGGTGTGTACTGTATATAAGTAATCTTGTGCGTAGTTCCAGCAGGTAAGAAGACCTCAGGTGATAGTGCTAAAATCCAATTTTATTGAGCAAGTTTAAAAAATTCCACAGCTCAATTGGTAAAGCGCAGGATACATGCTGATCAGACTACGTGTTTCGGCGGTGTACGGAAGCCGCCTTCTTCACGGTCTCAAGCTCAAGGCTTGAGCTACCCACAAGATTACTTCTATTGCTGGATGTGTTCCCAGTCCTGATCCGTGCAGGCAAGGTATTACTAAACTGGAGCTCTGAGGTCAGCTGGTCCACTGCTTTATGTCTATCAATATATATATATATATATATATATATATATATACTTGTGCAAAATCCATGGTTAAAAAACATAAGAATCAGTCAATTTTTTTTTAAAAAAATGAATAAACCCAAATTTTGCATACCTGTATTATGTTATCATTATCACTTGTTTGGTAAAATTGGTTACCCATAAACCTGACTTTAAAATTCCTGATTTTGTGTATGTGAACCTAAAAGAATTTATGCTTTTCTGAAGGCAAATGGGTGGTCACACCAAATTTTGATGTGAGATAGTTTCTCTTTTGTTCATTCACTTTAATTTTGTTAGTTGACAAAAGTAAACTATTAACACTTCTATTTTTTAAAGCATTCTTACTTTTTTTTCTACACCGGTCTAAAACATTTGCACAGTATAGTATATGGAATTAGTAATCAGAAATCTGCCTCTACTGTTTAATAAATGATAAAATGTTAAATTATGAATCAGTACAAAATATCTAAAACATCTGAACGCTGTTTCCAATAGTTCATTTAACCTTTATAATGGAAGCAGGGTAAGTTATAAATCCAATAAATTACTCCATACACCTGGGAAATATCGGCTGAACCTGTAGATTGTAAATATCTGTATGCCTTTTTCACATGTCAGTGAAAAACACACAGACACATTTTTCCCTGACATGTTAAAGATGCATATGGCCCTCCATGTCCAGGGATTTTGGCACACGTGTGTTCTCCGTGTGCTATCCACGATAGCACACGGAGATCAGCCACTTATACTCACCTGACCATGCTCCTGATGTCTGTAGTGCTGATGTCTCTGGCTCTGCTGTCTCTGGCCGCTGCTGTCTCACTGATGCTGTTAATTCCGATTCGCAGTGTAGAGAATATTCATGAGCATAATTAGCCAGCCTGGAACCAGGAGACAGCAGCGGCTGGAGACAGGTGAGTATAACAATCAATTTATTTCAAAGATACATGTTTTTTTTCTGGTATGTGTGACACAGATCACAACACTGTATGGTCCATGTGACATCGATGATGCCAGAGAAAAACGGAAACACCTCAGTGAGAACTCACTGATGTGTGCACAGACCCATTAATTTTAATGGGTCTGCATATGTCCGTGATTCTCGTACATATAAAAACAGTAACATACAAACCAAAATCACTGATGTGTGAAGGGGGCCTTATTTGTAGGGGCCTCCCGACTGTTCCCCAACAGATTATGTTAAAGGAAAAAATCATGTAGTCCCATGTTCAGATACAAATTAAGAAAGAGGTAATCCAGCTCTTCAAGTTGAGGTAGTTTTATTTATAGAAAATAACAATTTACATGGTAGAAAAGTTGAATTTTTTTTTTTTATTAAAACTCATTGAAGCAACCTCAGGTGAGCTGGTAAAAATCTTTTTCCTTTTATGTTATATTGGTCTTACCTTGCTCCCATTGTGCATTCCTTTTTTATGAATGATAACATTTTTATTATAACTTTACAAGTAGAATGCTTTAACTTGCTTCATGGCTTATTAAAAGTAGCATTTTTTTCAGAAGAAATTTTTTTTTCATTGAAGCATTGCTATTAGAGGATTATTGTCATGTTTTTTAACAATTTATTAGCATGGATAGAAAACGCAAGGCACAGGAGGTTTTTTTCTACCTTGGGAATTTCAGTTGACCCAAATAATGATGTTATGTCTGATTTCAAAAACCTTGAGAAACTAATTTTTTAACCTTTTCTACCATGTAAATTGTAATTTTTCTATAAATGAAACTAGCTCAACTTGAAGAGCTGGATTACCTCTTTCTTAACTTAGATACAGGAAAACATTGCCTTGATTTTACTGAATAAACTTTTGTGATCTTACCTTATGTGTGCTACACTGTTCTCAGCGGGCGGTGCTTTATTATCTAATAATTCTTATTTTTATTCATATTATTTTCAAAAGCTGACCGGAAACCTTGCAAATCTTTTTGCACAATGAATTGTCATGGTCGCCAAACGAACCACTTTGAGATTTAAATTGGAACATGCAAATAAGATAAAAAATGTGGATTATAAATTCATCAACTATATTACAATACAATGAAATATAATTATGATATGCGTAGAATTTCAAAGATTACCTCCTTCAGTTTAGTTGGAGAACAAAAAGAGGCCATGATATAGTCATTTTTATGCGTAACCAGAATTTTAATTCCTAGTGACAGATGCACTTTAAAATATTGACATGTAATTTATTGTTGAATTAAAATATGGGAGTATATATAACTGTTTTTTTTATGGTATACCATATCATTAAGTCTCCTAGTTAAAATGTCTGATTTAATAATACCTGTGGCTGGATGAAAGGACAAGAAACTCACTAGTTACATTTGAGTGAAAGCAACCTTTCAGTATAATCATATGCAAATTAGATCATTGGAGAGTAAATTATTTTTAACCCATAATTACTAAAGTCTATCAAAATTAACTCTAGGACATAATGATCAATTATACCTGTGATGTCAGTTCTCTGAAGATATTTCAGTCCAGAGAGATCCATACAGTAAAAATAAATTTGCAAAAAAATTCTATTCACACTTTCCTGCATTTTTTTGATGTGGTATTTTCTTTTTTTTATGAGCAAAAATGCTGTTGCCATAAAATATACATACAGCACAACTACATACAGTACATATCAATGAGACCCCTACTGATAATAAAACTGGGGTCCCAAGATCTTCTTATCACTACGTGGAAATTGAGGTTGATGGAGTGATGATGGAATATGTGTGTTTATGGGATTGTCAGAAATAGGCACGTACTGTTTAATTACTGCCAAGGGTCATTGAATTCATTAGTGCAGTATAAGTCAAGTATTAACCCCTTAAAGACTGGGCGATATTTAATTTTTGCGCTTTTGGTTTTTCCTCCTCCTATTCCAAAAGCCATAACTTTTTTTATTTTTCCGTCGATATAGCCAGGTGAGGGCTTGTTTTTTTCCAGGATGAGTTTGGAATAACACCATTCATTTTGTCATATGATGTAATGGTAAGCAGGAAGAATAACATTCTAAAGGGGGTTTTACACGCTGCAATATCGTTAGTGAATTATCGTCGGGGTCACGGTGTTTGTGACCCACATCCGGCTTCATTAACGAGATCGCAGTGTGTGATACCTACGAGCGACCTTAAACGATCGCAAAAGAGGTCAAAATCGTTTGCCGTGGAGAGGTCGTCCTGAAACCAAAAATCGTTGTCTGCTTATTAGTGATGTTGTTCCTTGTTCCTGCGGCACCACACATCGCTGTGTGTAACACAGCAGGAGCGACGAACATCTCCTTACCTGCGTCCCGCCGGTAATGCGGGAGGAAGGAGGTGGGCAGGATGTTACGTCCCGCTCATCTCCGCCCCTCCGCTTCTATTGGATGCCTGCCATGTGACGTCGCTGTCGCTATGACGCTGCACGAATCGCCCCCTTAGAAAGGAGGCGGTTCGCCACCCAGAGCGACGTCTCAGGGTAGGTAAGTCCGTGTGACGGGGACTAACGAGGTTGTGCACCACGGGCAGCGATTTGCCAGTGTCGCACAACCGACGGAGGCGGGTACGATCGCTTGCCTTCTGTGTGTCGAAATAGCAAAAAAAGTTTAATTCTGCAATTATTATTATTTTTTTTATTTACAGCATTTGTTTTACCATAGAGGTGACCTGTTCATATGATTCTCCAGGTCAGTATGATTACATAAATAATAAACATGTATCATTTTTGTTTTATTTAAGTGATGAAAAAAAGCTTCTGAAAAAATAATCTTACGATGTTTCAGGAGCTGTAACGTTTTCAATTTTTTTTAGATTTTTTTTTGCACTCGAGCTGATGTTTTTATTGATATTATTTTGGGGTATATACAATATTTTGATTGCCAGTTGTTACATCTTGCTCTGTTGGTGCAGCAGCCAAAAACTGCACTTCTGGCATTTTGATTTTTTTCCTCGTTACGCTGTTTACCAGGATTCATTTTTGTATACTTTCATTGAGTGGATTTTTATGAACGCAACACTATCAAATGTATAGTATATATATGTATACAGTATATATATATTTATTTGCTATTTCTTCATTTTTTATATGGTAAAGGGGGGTGATTTGAAGGTTTATATATTTCTTCTTTTTTAAAACATTTTTTTTCTACTTTGTACTGTACAGCCGGAGGTCAGCTGATGACCTCTGTCACAGTCATAAGGCCTTGTGTGCACATACCTGCTGAATATTCTGCAGCAATTTGACACCACATGTGCACTTCAAATCGCTGCAGAAACACTGCGTAATGGATACAGTGTTTCAGAAGAAAAAAAGCCGATTTCATGCGCTATGGCTGCTGCTCCCACCATAGACAGAGTGGGAGCTCCATCCAAAGTGCACGGAATAATTGACATGTTGCTTTTATGAATGCACGGATTTTGGTCAAAATTTAGGTACCCAAATCGCTGCATTCAAAAAGCAACGTGCGCACGTATCATGCACAATCTACATAGATTGTGCAGGGGACGCAGAACGCATGCATTTACGCTGCAGTGCAATACGCAGTGTAAATGCATGGAATTACGCAAAGTGCGCATGAGCCCTAATGTAGTTTCTGTGAATGCCAGCTGAGTGCTGCTGTTCACAGGAGATCAGCATTTCTGCTGTGCAGAACAGTGCTGAAACATCACTCTGTACAGTAGAAGTACTCTGACTGTGACAGCTTTAAGTCCTCTAAGAAGACTAGTGAAAACAATAAAAAGTGTAAAAAGAAAGTTTTATAAATATGAACAAATAAAAAATCCCCACAAAAGTTCAAATTACCTCCCTTTTGCCCCATTGAAAATAAAATAAAGATAAGCAAAAAATACACATAGAATTTCCCAATTCAGAAATGACCGATTTATCAAAATTTACAATAAATTAATTTGACCTGTAAACAGCGTAAGGGCTTGTGTGCGCGATGCTGTTATGAACGCAGTGATTTGAGTGCTAACATTTTGACCCAAATCCGTGCGTTCATAAAATGAGCATGTCAATTATTCCGTGCGTTTTGGATGCAGCTCCCACTCTGTCTATGGTGGAGGCAGCAGCCATAGCGCATGAAATCGGCTTTATTTGTACAAAAAAACTGCATCCATTATGCAGTGTTTCTGCAGCAATTTGATGCGCACATGTGCTGTCAAATCACTGCAGAATATTCAGCAGTTACGTGCGCATGAGCCCTTAAAGGGAAAAAAAAAATGAAACTCCAAAATTACTTTTTGGGGTCACTGCAGCATTGCAATAAAATAGAATAAAAGGTAATAAAAACATTGTATGTACCAAAAAATTATATAATTAAAAACCTCAGCTCAAAGTACAAAAAATAAGCCCACACACAGCCCTGAATCCTGAAAAATGAAAACGCTTCGGGTCTTGGAAAATGGCAACAAAGCGCAATTTTTTTTTGACAAATTTCTGTTTTTTTTTTTCCACTTTAAAAAATAAATAAAACTATCTATGTTTGGCATCCATGAACGTGTACGGACCCGAGGAATCATAATTCCAGGTCAGTTTTACCATATAGTGAACATGGCATTGCACTTTTTTTGCAATTTCACAGCACTTGGAATTGTTTCCACATTTTCCAGTACAATATGTAGCAGAATTAAAAGTGTCATTAAAATGTACAACTTGTCCCACAAAAAACAAGCCCTCTTATGGGTATATTTTTGAAAAAATTAAAAAGATATGGCTCTTGTAGAAAGGTAGGAAAAAACTAAAACAGAAAACAGAAAATTGCGGGGTGGTGAAGGGGTTAATCTGGTAATTAGTAGAATAGGGGATGGAGGTGAGAGGAAGGCAGGGGTAGTTTCTCTGTGTGTATGAAGAGAAGGGGACTGATAGGAATAGGCAAAACCATTCTGTCATGATGAAACTTTTGTGCTACTTTAAAGGGCATCTGTTAGTAGGATCAACCCTCCCAAGCCATCTATATGAGCATGTAGGTCATAGGAATGTAGTACATTTCAAACACATCCGTAGCTTGTTAAGGAGTGATTGAAATATTAAGAAAAAAAAGTCAAGCAGTATTACATTGACTTTCCATGAAGCAACATCCTTAAAACTATTTTAAAACTATTACATTGCATGTACTGCATGGTATAAAAAGATAACTGTGTTTTATCAAGAACATTTTGCTTTGACATAGATGTAACAAAATGTAAAGATCTTGTACACAACCTTCCACTCTGCTCATATTAGGAGATATACTATCAGGGCTGCCACTAGGAATTTCAGGGCCCCATACTGGCAACATTTTTGGGCCCCCTTAAGACTCCACCCAGGCCACACCCCAGCTCCATCTCCGCCCAGTTCCACCTCTATCCCTCAAACATTCCATAGTCCCCCAAAAATACTGCCACCTGGACTTCGGACTTTATTGCTGAATCCATTTCTTTGTCTGTATATATATATCTATATATATATAGATATAGATATATGTATATATATATATATATATATATATATATATACTAGAAGGTGGCCCCATTCTACCGCATCGGGTATTCTAGAATTTATTGTGTAGTTAATGTATGATTTTTGTTATATATATATATATATAGATGTTGTTGTGGGTAGTTGTCAAGTGTTTGTGTAGGGCACTGTAAATGTTATGGGTGTTGTCTGGGTGGGGGGTGAGAGCGGTGTTGTTTGTGTGTTTCGTTGTGTGTGTTGCATTGTTTATGGAGCGCTGTGTGTCTGCAGTGTTGTCTGTGTGTGGTGCTGTGTGGGTTGCGCAGTTTATGTGGGTGTGGGTGTGGAGTGCGTGTATGTGTTTTGGGGGAGGTATGTTTTGTGCAATGTGTGTGTGTTGCGCGGTATGTGCGTAAATTTATGTGTGCTGCGGTGTTTGTGTGTTGTGTGTGTGTGCGGCGTTGTCTGTGTGTGTGGGTGTCTGTGTAGGAGGGTGTTTGTGGTTCCCAGTGTGTGTGGTGTGTTGTGTTGTGCGGTGCGTGTGTGGCGGTGTGTGTGTGTTTTGGGGGGAGCTGTGCACCCCCCATCGTGCTCCATCCCCCATGCTGCACACCCCCATCGTGCTCCATCCCCCATGCTGCCCACCCCCCATCGTGTTTCATCCCCCCCATTCTGGGCACCCCCCATCATGCTCCATCCCCCAATGCTGCACCCCCCATCGTGCTCCATCCCCCATGCTGCGCACCCCCCATCGTGTTTCAACCTCCCATTCTGGGCACCCCCCATCGTGCTCCATCCCCCATGCTGCACCCACCATCGTGCTCCATTCCCCCATGCTGCGAACCCCCCATCGTGTTTCATCCCCCCATTCTGGGCACCCCCCATCATGGTCCACCCCCCATGCTGCACCCCCCATCGTACTGCATCCCCCATGCTTCACCCCCCATCGTGCTCCATCCGCCATGCTGCAAACCCCTCAGAGAGGAGTATAATAGGAGTATAATGGGAGGAGTTGTCCTGGGGGGAGGTGTACAGGTGCCCAATGCGTGCGGGGGGCGTAGCCTAACGGCACAGTGCAGGGGGTGTGGTCTAGCGGTTTGGTGGGGGGCGTGGCCTAGTGACATAGTATGAGGGGGTGTGGTTTTGCATCATAGTGTGAGGGGGCATGGCCTAGCGGTACCGCGCGATGGGGCGTGGCCTAGCGGTACCGCGCGATGCGGCGTGGTCTCCGGTACCGCACGAGGGGGCGTGACCTAGCGGCATAGTGTGAGGGCGTGGCCTAGCGGCATAGTGTGAGGGGCGTGGCCTAGCGGTACCACGTGAGGGACGTAGGCTAGCGACACCGCATGAGGGGGCGTGGCCTAGCGGCACCACGTGAGGGGCGTGGCCTAGCCGCACATCATGAGGGGGCGTGGCCTAGCGGCACCGCATGAGGGGGCGTGACCTGGCCAAACGGCCAATCCATGCGGGGGCGGGGCCAGGCCGAGCCCAGCGGCCAATCCGTGTGGGGGGGCGGGGCCAGGCCGAGCACAGCGGCCAATCCGACGGTTGTCACTGTAGGGACACAATTTTGGAGCAAGATAGACAGACAGACAGACAGAATAAGGCAATTATATATATATATATATATATATATTATAGAGGCTGCTGTTTGTATATGCAATAGATAAGAATAAAAGCTGGGCACTCCACAATGAATGCAAAAAGTGAATTTATTTGTGCAGCAAATTCAGTGAAAATTAACAGACATTTCGGTCAAGTATTGGACCTTCATCAGTTTCACAAATGAAAGAACAAAAATATTACAAAATAAGTATAAGTATAAATAACATAATAGGTGTAAATGACAACTTAAAATTATAACCTCAGCAGAGATAGTATACAGTGGTAAATACATATAAGTCATGCAATTTTAAGTCAATGTGTAACAAAGCATATCCATGTAGTTAAATGAAAAATACAGAAATTTACATACTGGTATATACAACACGCAATGACATATATATATATATATATATATATATATCTTTTTACATATATATATATATACACACACATATATATCTATCTATATATATATATATATATATATATATATATAGATAGATAGATAGATATGAAAAGGAATTAAATGAAAAAATAATAAATAAGAGGAGAGGATAGGTAAGGAGAAGAGTAGAATAAGAGAGGAAAGAAAGGTGGAGAAAGAGGGAGAGAGAGAGAGGGGGAGAAAGGGAGAGAGAGGGGAAGAGAGGGAAAGAGAGTGGGACAAAGAGGGGGAGAGAGAGGGAGAAAGTGATGGAGAAAGAGAGGAAGAAAGTGAGGGAGAAAGAGAGGGAGAAAGAGGGAGAAAGAGGGGGAGAAAGAGGGAGCAAGAAGGAGATGGAGAGAGCGCGAGAGAGAGGGAAAGAGAGGGAAAGGGAGATAAGGGGGAGAGAGAGGTAGGAAAGTAGAGAGGGAAAGAGGGAGAGAGGGAAAGAGGGAGAGGGGGAGAGAGGGAAAGAGGGAGAGATGAAAAGAGGGAGAGTGAGAAAGAGAGAGTGAAAGAGAGAGGGAACAAGGGAGAGAGGGAGAGAGAGCAAGAGAGAATGGAAGAGAGGGAGTGAGTCAGAGAAAAAGGGAGAGGGGAGGGGGGAGAGAGAGGGTGAGGGAGGGAGAGAGGGGAAGAGAGAGGGAGAGAGAGGGACAGAAAGGGAAAGGAGGAGAGAGAGGGCTGAAGGAGGGTAGAGAGGGGGAGAGAGAATGAGAGGGAAAGGGAGAGAGGGAGAGAGAGACAGAAAGAAGGGGGAGAGAGAAAGAGAGGGAGAGAGAGAGAAGAGAGAGAAGAGAGAGAGGAGAGAACAATGCAGCCTCATTCCGTGAACTGCTCCGATTTTAGAGGGAGAGAGGGACAGAAAGAAGGGAAGAGATGGAAAAAGAAAAAGGAAAGAAGAGAGGGAGTCAAGATGCATACAGAAAAGAACATATTGTGAACTAGGAGAGCTGCAGTGAGTTGGCTGTAATGTACAGTGCCTTGCGAAAATATTCGGCCCCCTTAAATTTTTCAACCTTTTCCCACATTTCAGGCTTCAAACATAAAGATAAAAAATGTAAATTTTATGGTGAAGAATCAACAACAAGTGGGACACAATTGTGAAGTTGAATGAAATTTATTTCTTATTTTAAACTTTTATAAAAAATAATAAACTGAAAATTGGGGCATGCAATATTATTCGGCCCCTTTAAGTTAATACTTTTTAGCGCCCCCTTTTGCTGCGATTACAGCTGCAAGTCGCTTGGGGTATGTCTCTATCAGTTTTGCACATCGAGAGACTGAAATTTTTGCCCATTCTTCCTTTGCAAATAGCTCGAGCTGAGTGAGGTTGGATAGAGAGTGTTTGTGAACAGCAGTTTTCAGCTCTTTCCACAGATTCTCGATTGATTCAGGTCTGGACTTTGACTTGGCCATTCTAACATCTGGATACATTTATTTGTGAACACTTCCATTGTAGATTTTGCTTTATGTTTGGGATCATTGTCTTGTTGAAAGACGAATCTCTGTCCCAGTCTCAGGTTTTTGCAGACTCCAACAGGTTTTCTTCAAGAATGGTCCTGTATTTGACTCCATCCATCTTCCCATCAATTTTATCCATCTTCTCTGTCCCTCCTGAAGAAAAGCAGGCCCAAACCATGATGCTGCCACCACCATGTGTGACAGTGGGGATAGTGTGTTCAGGGTGATCAGCTGTGTTGCTTTTACGCCAAACATATTGTGCCTAAAAAGTTCGATTTTGGTTTAATCTGACCAGAGCACCTTCTTCCACATGTTTGGTGTGTCTCCTAGGTGGCTTGTGACAAACTTTAAACAACACTTTTTATGAATATCTTTGAGAAATAGCTTTTTTTTTTCCACTCTTCCATAAAGGCCAGATTTGTGCAGTGTATGACTGATTGTTATCCTTTGGACAGACTCTCCCACCTCAGCTGTAGATCTCTGCAGTTCATCCAGAGTGATCATGGGCCTCTTGGCTGCGTCTCTGATCAGTCTTCTCCTTGTTTGAGATGAAATTTTTGAGGGACGGCCGGGTCTTGGTAGATTTGCAGTGGTATGATACTCCTTCCATTCCAATATGACCGCTTACACAGTTCTTCTTGGGATGTTTAAAGTTGTGGAAATCTTTTTGTAACCAAATAAACTAGCTATAAACTAGCTTTAAACTTCTCCGCAACAGTATCACGTACCTGCCTGTTGTGTTCCTTGGTCTTCATGATGTTCTCTGTGTTTTAAACAGAACACTGAGACTATCACAGAGCAGGTGCATTTATACGGAGACTTCTTTACACACAGGTGGATTATATTTATCATCATCAGTCATTTAGGACAACATTGGATCATTCAGAGATCCTCAATGAACTTCTTGAGTAAGTTTGCTGCACTGAAAGTAAAGGGGCCGAATAATATTGCAAGCCCTCCCATTTTCAGTTTATTCTTTTTATACAAAAGTTAAAAAATAAGCAATAAATTTCGTTCAACTTCACAATTGTGTCCCACTTGTTGTTGATTCTTCATCATAAGAATAAATTATTTATCTTTATGTTTGAAGCCTGAAATGTGGGGAAAGGTTGAAAAATTCAAGGGGGCCGAATACTTTCGCAAGGCACTGTAAGAGAAGTGTAGGAACAATCAGTGCAAAAATTGACTAACAGTGAATAATGGAAAGTTTCCGTGCTGCTGGGAGAGAGTTGCCTGCATTGGTGGCATAGGAATGACAGTGGTATCCTCCGCTGCTGAGGTACCAGGAAGAGTGAAAAATACTTCCTGGTCTAAGAAGGGGAGGAGGACCAATTAGAGTGCCGGTAAGAGATCATGTGACAGAACGGAAAGAGAGTTACTGCACATGCGTGATTGACGTCATGCAGTAACCCACCGCTTAGATAGTGAAGAGGAGCTGGAGAAATCGTGCATGCGCATGCAAATTACAACCTGTGCTCACATTCTTTAATAGCTCAGTGTACCATTAGGGTGAGTCTCAAGCGAAAGGTCTCAATTCAGATCTAGGACAGCCATGAAGAAGATTTTTCAATATAAGAGTAACAGCATTACCAATCTAATTGATAGTGCCAAACTGCATAATGTGAGTGACATTACACTGTGTGCAGAAGTATTAGGCAAGTTTTTTTTTGCAGGATTTTTTTTATTATTGATCAATGACTATCTTCTCAAGCAACCCAAAAGACTCAAATATCAAAGCTTAATATTTTTGGAAGTTGGAGTGTTTTTTTTTTTTAGATTTGGCTATCTTAGGAGGATATCTGTTTGTGCAGGTAACTATTACTGTGCAGAATTATTAGGCAACTTAATAAAAACCAAATATATTCCCATCTCACTTGTTTATTTTCACCAGGTAAACTGATCTGCACAAAATTTAGAAATAAACATTTCTGACAAGCAAAAACAAAACCCCCAAAAAATTAGTGACCGATATAGCCACCTTTCTTTATCATGACACTCAACAGCCTACCATCCATATATTCTGTCATTTTCTTGATCTGTTTATGATCAAAATTGCGTGCAGCAGCCTCCACAGCCTCCCAGACACTGTTCTGAGAGGTGTACTGTTTTCCCTCCCTGTAGATCTTACATTTTATGAGGGATCACAGGTTCTCTATGGGGTACAGAACAGGTGAACAAGGGGACCATGTCATTATTTTTTCATCTTTTAGACCTCTACTGGCCAGCCATGCTGTGAAGTAGTTGGATGCATGTAATGGAGCATTGTCCTGCATGAAAATCATGTTTTTCTTGAACGATACCGACTTCTTCCTGTACCACTGCTTGAAGAAGTTGTCTTCCAGAAACTGGCAGTAGGTCTGGGAGTTGAGCTTCACTCCATCCTCAACCCGAAAAGGTCCCACAAGTTCATCTTTGATTATACCAGCCCATACCAGTACCCCACCTCAACCTTGCTGGTGTCTGAGTCGGAGTGGAGCTCTCTGCCCTTTACTGATCCAGCCTTTGGCCCATCCATCTGGCCCAACAAGAGTAACTCTCATTTTATCAGTCCATAAAACCTTTGAAAAATCAGTCTTAAGATATTTCTTGGCCCAGTCTTGCCATTTTATCTTATGTTCCTTGTTCAAAGGTAGTTGTTTTTCAGCCTTCCTTACCTTGGCCATGTCCCTGCGTATGGCACACCTTGTGCTTTTTGATACTCCAGTAATGTTGCAGCTCTGAAATATGGCCAAACTGGTGGCAAATGGCATCCAGGCAGCTTCATGTTTGACTTTCCTCAATTCATGGGCAGTTATTTTGCGCCTTTTTTTCCCAACGCGTTTCTTGCGACCCTGTTGGCTATTTGCCATGAAACGCTTGATTGTTCAGTGATCACACTTCAAAGGTTTGGCAATTTCAAGACTGCTGCATCCCTCTGCAAGACATCTCACAATTTTGGACTTTTCAGAGCTCGTCAAATCTCTCTTCTGACCCATTTTGCCAAAGGAAAGGAAGTTGCTTAATAATTAAGCACACCTTATATAGGGTGTTGATGTCATTACACCACACCCTTCCTCATTACAGAGATGCATATCACCTGATTTACTTAATTGGTAGTTGGCTCTCAAGCCTATACAGCTTGGAGTAGGACAACTTGTATAAAAATTATCATGTGATCAAAATACTCATTTGCCTAATAATTCTGCACACAATGTACATGTACATTTGGAGAAATGCAAAATGAAATCCATCCAGCTATTCAAAAGCCAAGAGATGGATGTTCAGACATATATCAGAGTCAACAAGTCAGATCATCACAAAGTCTAACAGTTCCGGTGCGGCAAACACAGAAGTGGAGGTGGGTCATATGCTTCATTTTAATGAGATCACAGGAGTTTATGCAAGGAGCCAAGGAGCATGCAGCACACTTTACACAAGTCTGGAATTGTGGCCTGAAAATAAAAAGCTAAAGAAGCGTCGATTTCTATGTCATCATAAGAAGCAGTGGCTAAAGTTTGCAAAAAAGTACTAAAGGTGAATAGTAGAAGATTGGAAACTGGTGAATTAAAGAGATGAGCTGAAAGTAAATAGGCTAGGCTCTGGTGTGTGCAAATGGATGTAAAAGAAGGAAAAAGGGGCAGAGAGATTGAGAAATTGAAGGATCTGTCAAGTTCAGTGGAGGAAGACTGATGATATAGGGTCGTTTCACAGCCAAAGACATTGAATTCTTGACCAGGATTGATGGTGGTCTCAATGCTGAGCTATTTCTGAGTATTCTACAAGATGAGTTACTTTGTACACTTGAGTACTATGAGTATGAAAAGGATGACATGGTGTTCCAGCAGGACAATGACCCGAAGCATTAAGGTTTGGTAAAGGAATGGTTTAGTGACAATGAAGTAGAAATGCTGGATTGGCCCCCAGACGTTTACCTAATCAAACACTTGTGGGTAGAGTTGAAGAAAAGCTGTATATATAGCCAAGTGAGTCGACCAGTTTGCACCAACATTAGGAACGTGTAGAAGAGACATGAGATCATATTTCAGTCAAGACATGCTTGAATCTAATCAAGAGCATGCCCAGAAGAATTCAGGAAGTGTTGAAAGCCAAAAGTTGGATCTGCAAAATAGTAACAAAATAGTAAAAAATAAATTTAGATTTTTAGAAGTAAAACAGTAACAATGCAGTGTCATGATAAGAATCTGCATAACTAATCATATTCAAAATATTTACAAGTCAAATTTATGTATGAGATAGCCAAGATGATTATCTATAAAATGAATGTAGTTTCACGCTCAAAGCTGTAGTAGATGGTAAGATAGGGAGCCTGAAAGTCAAAGGTTCAAAACATTGTTTCCCTTTTGCTTGTCAAAATATTTCAACAGTTACAGGAGGAATTCCTCCTGCTCACAAAATTACAATCTACAAGGAAATAGAGGGCACACAATAGGTAAAAAAGGTTTGTGATTTTTAGGTCAGCCGTTATACACTGTGTTCCAAATTATTATGCAAATTATATTTTTCACTGATTTTCCTAAATGGTCGGTGCAAATTACAGTCAGTCTAATAAAAGTCATCACCCGTTAGAGTATACATCGAATTTTATTGAAGAAATCTCCCAATGATAACAGTATAATCTTCAAAATTAAAAATAACTGAAAATGCACTGTTCCAAATTATTAGGCACAGTAGAGTTTCTAACCATTTTATATGTTTTAAAGAACTGAAAATGCTCATTTGTGGAATTTGCAGCAATAGGAGGTCACATTCAATGAAATAAAAAGCTATTTAAATCCAAAACAAACTAACAGTCCAAGTTACATGTTAACATAGGACAACTTCTTTGATATCACCTTCACAATTCTTGCATCCATTGAACTTGTGAGTTTTTGGAGAGTTTCTGCTTGAATTTCTTTGCATGATGTCAGAATAGCCTCCCAGAGCTGCTGTTTTGATGTGAACTGCCTCCCACTCTCATAGATCTTTTGCTTGATGGTTCGCCAAAGGTTCTCTATAGGGTTGAGGTCAGGGGAAGATGGTGGCCACACCATGAGTTTATCTCCTTTTATGCCCATATTAGCCAATGACACAGAGGTATTCTTTGCAGCATGAGATGATGCATTGTCATGCATGAAGATAATGTTGCTTCTGAAGGCACGCTTCTGCTTTTTGTACCATGGAAGAAAGTTGTCAGTCAGAAACTCAATATACTTTGCAGAGGTCATTTTCACACCTTCAGGAACCCTAAAGGGGCCTATCAGATGTCTCCCCATGATTCAGGCCCAAAAATGACTCCTTGCTAACGTTGCAGCCTTGTTGGGACATGGTAGCCATCCACCAACCATCCACTACTCCATCCATCTGGACCATCCAGGGTTGCTCGACGCTCATCAGTAAGCAAGACTGTTTGAAAATTAGTCTAGATGTATGTCTGGGCCCACTGCAACCGTTTCTGCTTGTGAACACTGGTTAGGGGTGGCCAAATAGTAGGTTTATGCACCACCACAAGCCTTTGAAGGATCCTACACCTTGAGGTTCGAGGGACTCCAGAGGCACCAGCAGCTTCAAATATCTGTTTGCTGGTTTGTAATGGCTTTTTAGCAGCTGCTATATTAATCCGATGAACTTGCCTGGCAGAAACCTTCCTCATTCTGCCTTTATCAGCACGAACATGTGTGTGCTCTGAATCAGCCACAAATCTCTTCACAGTACAATGATCACGCTTACGTTTTCATGAAATATTTAATGTTTTCATCCCTTGTCCAAGGCATTGCGCTATTTCATGCTTTTCGGCAGCCTTTTTCTTTCCCATGTTACTTGAAAACTGTGGCCTGCTTAATATTCTGGAACATCCAGTTTTCCTTTTATTGGGCTCACCTGGCAAACTAATTATCACAGATATCTGAGATTCATTTCAGTGATCCAAAGAACCCTGAGACACAATACCATCAATGAGTTTCATTGAAAAAAATAATAATAATTGCTATGACACTTAAATGAAATTTGTATAATAATTTAGAACATGGTGTAATAAACAGTGGTATAATTAATTTCCATAGTCCTCCATATTGTGTAATGCACCACATAGTCCTCCATATATTATTCTGCACAATCATAGTCCTCCATATATTATAATGCACCCCCTATTGTTCTACATACATTTTAATGCACTACCATAGTCATCCATATATTATAATGCACCTCCAAATCCTCCATATATTATAATGCACCCACATAATCTTTCAAATTGTATAATGCACCCCCATAGTCCTCCATATATTATAATGTACACCCCATAGTCCTCCAAATAGTATAATGCATACCCCATCATCTTCCATGTAGTGTTATGGCAAGCATTCTACTTACTGATTTAAAAAACTAAGTAAATACTCACCTCTCCTCTTTCCTCCACTGCTTCAGCCTCAGCAGTGGCGAGTCTTCTTCAGTTCTGCACATCTCGGCGCAGCAGGCATACTGTAGTGACATCATTGTGCCTATTGCTCTGATACAGTAAAGCTTAGATGCAGCGGGAGATTGATGGAGGGGGAGTGGAGCAGTCCCTCTCTCATCATTGCTTTCAACTGTATGGGCATCTGTGATGCTGATACAGTTGAAAGTGCAATGCTCGGCGGGGTGGGTGGGTTGGTGCCATTGCTGGTACATGGCCCTCCTAACTCAAAAGCCCATAGCGGCCACATGATCTGCTTTACGCCACTGTGTGTACATTACCTTACAGCCACTTAATATATCTTTTCTATCACATTGCAAGGCACTAAGAGGCTTTGAGTTATTGGTTTATTATAACTTAATTTTGATCTTTTTTGATGCATTGATATAATTTTTAAATGATTTACTCTTTTGCTTTGTGTTTGGTTGTCAATAAACTTAACAGTATATAACCTATTAAATGCACCTTTCTCATCTATGAATAATAGCTGAATTTTAATATAATAAGTTGTGTTTGTAGTGTTTGTACGTAAATGACTTAATATTGGTTTAGATTCCCTTTTATTCTACATGGAAACTATGCTTGTTTTTCTGGCTAAAGCAAAAAATAATAAACAGTTAAATATGAAGTGATGCTAGGTAACTTCATATATGGCTGTCACATATGATATTATATGGATCCTAGGAGTCTTAGTGAAGATTAAAACTTGACTGAATGTTCTTTCGGTGTGTACAATATAATCAGCTTACCTCTCCAGACTCTGCAAGTGTATCTCAATTCCTCAATGTGCAGTATCAGTAAATTAAACACATACTCTACGGTACATTCTAATTCTACCGGGAAAGGGAAATTTACTTTAACCTGGACAGGAATTTTAAGCAAATTAAAACAATTTCACAGATTCAAATACCCGTAAGAAACTTTGTGGAAATATGTCTTATTTAGTATTATTGCTAAACATACTGGGAACGCTCTGATTACAATTTTAGCTACAGTTGATTGTGAGGTGTCAGTGAAAAGCATATGGGTCCCGTTCATCAACACTTCTATTTCTCTCATGTGGGACAAATAAGATGCTGCCTTTTGCCATAAAACCATCCTATTTTCGTGTGAGTAATGTAAGCACATGTATTGTTTTCTCATGTGAATTGAGTAAGAAATGGTATACCACCCCACATACAGTAGGTTCTAATTTTCATATGGCATGTAATAAAATTCAGATCACCGTATGAAGAATTGCATTTTCTTGCAGAAGTTTAAAAGTCAGTACCTGGTGACGTGAGGCCAGATTCTCCATAAATCCAGTGAAGCGCAAACATGTAGATAGGTGATAGATATCAGGAGGTAGTGGAGATACACCACGTACTGACTAGTGATGGTCGAATCCGAACTGTAAAGTTCGAGGTCCGTACCAAACACAATCTTTCTGGGAAGGTCATGTTACAGTTCGGGTCCAGTTCAGGTCCAGGGGCTGAAAAAAAGCACATTAGTAAAAAACATTAGGATTATACTTACAGGTCCTGCAACGCATCCTGCAGACCGGCTCAGCTGCTGTCTCCTGGCCGTTTCTGCTTCCAGGTCTGATCATTAACTTTGGGGGCTATTCACTGCAAGTAACTCAGCAGTCTTCGGCTGTTTTTGGCCGTGTTTGCGGTGACGTCAGGGTTCACCTGAGTCCATGAGCCATGGACTCAATTGAACTTTGACTGTCACTGTGCAAGTCTCGCATTGGCATAACCCAGCACGGCGCACACTCTCCCGACAGGAGCGGGTCGGCTGCATGTGTTTCCATGCAGCTGAGGCGCTCCTCTCAGGAGAGTGTGCACCGTGCTGGGTGATACCTATGCGAGACTCGCAGGAGTCATGCGCAACTGAAATCATACCCTAACTGTCAGTCTGCTTCTCGCTGTGTATAGGCGTTTGTCTGTACAGAGTGATGAAGCAGAGCTGACATGGCTCTCCCTGCTTCTCGCTTTGTACAGATGCTTGTCTGCACAGCACAATGAAGCAGAGCTGACATGGCTCTCCCTGTGGACTTCGTCGGACTAAGGAGTTTTTTATAATAAAGATGGAGTCTCTAAATGTTTTTTGTTTTATTTCTAATTAAAAAAAATTCTATGTGTTGTTTTTTTTTTTACTGTTTGCTAGAAATTCATGCTGGCCATGTCTAATTTGGCGTGACACCATGAATTTCAGGCTTAGTACCAGGTGAGAATACAAAGCTTGTATTAACCCCTTTATTACCCCACATTCCACTGCCATCAGGGCTGCTGGACGAGCCGGTTAAAGCGCCTGGAAATGGCGCTTTGAAACAATGCACCATTTGCAGCGGCGGTTGTGGGCTGTGGGGAATCCTAGCCCCCAGCTGCCTGTTTTTACCTGACTGGTGATCAAAATCAGTGGGAGCCCATGCATTTTTTTTTTTTATTATTTTTTTAAATAATTTTAAAAAAAAATGAATGGGCTTCCCTGTATTTTGATTGTCAGCCAAGGTAAAGCCAGGCAGATGGGGGTGGCAGCCCGTAGCCATCTGCTTTATCTGCGCTGAGAATCAAAAATACTGCGGAGCGCTGTGTCATTTTTTTAATGATTTATTTATTTTTACAGTACTGTGATGTCAAGCAATCACAGACCCGGCACAGAGAATGGGCGTCTGTGATTGTCACATGCCACATCACATGACAAGTTACGTCAAACCTGTCAGGAGCCTGTACATTCTAGCATCTACCTAAGCTTTATGGCTGTGTGCAGTTCCTGCGACATACAAATGTATGAGCTGCATTCAGTTTACTCCCACAGGCAATCACAAATGAAATATATAATTAAACGGCTGATTATTATATTAGTTTTGATATGTATACCAATACCTAATTATTAGGGATGAGCGAATGTATTCGTCACTATTCGGTATCCAACGGATAACAGGCTATTTGCACCATTCGGTATCCGATGAATAAAACAGCATCCACTTTGATACTTTCATTTTCATTTCTGACGTCCTGGCGCCTGTTTTCCAGCCAATGAACACATTGGATGTTGCTTGCCCTCACAGTAATGCCGCAGCCATCTTTGTTGTGGTGTTACTGTGATTGGCTTGGCTGCACAGCGTCATAGGGGCTATATAAGCCAGCGGCCATTTTGTGAACATGCAGTCATAGGGAGCTGGCGGTGTAGATAGACTGTATTGTGTGCAGGAGAGCGTTCGTAGGTTCAACTAATAAATAGTCCTTTCAAGGGCTAAAGACAGTGTAAATTAGCTGCCAGCAGCTCCATAAATTGCCAGACCGCAAATCTGTGAATGCGGACCCAGCTATAGGGCCAGTGACAGTTCAGTGCATTTTGTTGTATTCTGCATGCTTTTTTGACAAACAGAATGCAGGTCTTTCGGTCTCTCTCTCTGTGTCGTTCTCTCTCTCTCTCTGTCCATGTTGGTCTCTCTCTGTCTGTCCGTCGGTCTCTCTCTCTCTGTCGGTTGGTCGGTCAGTTTCTCTGTCTCTCCCTCTCCTCCCCTCTCTTATACTCTCTGATCACTGACCGCTCACCAGCGTGGGGCTGCATGTCTGTCACACTGCTCCAGCGGCTTCTCCTGCTATGAGACACCTCCCATGATTAACCTGCAAGAGAACGTAAATAAACACATATACCCGAAAAAATCCTTTATTTGGAGTAAAAGACAAAAGAAACACCCTCTTTCACCACTTTATTAAAATCCCCAAATACCCCTCCAGGTCCGACGTAATCCTCACGAGTAGAGATGAGCGAACCGGTCACGGTTCGGCTCGAGGGCGGTTCGCCGAACGGAGCTCCCGTTCGAGTTCGGTTCGTCGAACGTTCGATGAACCGAACTCAAACCAATAGGCTATAATGGGAGGCAATCACAAACACATAAAAATGCATTATAAATGTACACATACAGTAAATAAACATTGCCATAACACCTACCGGTCCCCGCGATCCCTCCTGCACTCTGTCTCCTGCCACTATTCTATCCGATGATCGCTGAATCCTCCCGGTGACCGGCACTGCCAGCAGAGAAGCAGGACCTATCGTGACGTCAAAATAGCCATGTGACCAGTCACGTGGCTATTATCTCATTGGCTACAGACTGGTCACATGACTATGACGCGTCATGTAGGACCTGCGAGTGCATCTCTCCGGTACACGGTGCACATTTGTGTATCGCCATGTACCGGCGATATGCTCTAGCACATGGTCGACTCCCCGTTCTGTTAGGGACCGGCTGACACAGCCGGTCATTAACGGAGATCACCGTTGCCATAGCAACGCAGTTAGCGGTGACGTCACCGCTAACCGTGGCTCCGGGAGCACCGTTGCTGTGGTAACGCGTCTGTCAGTGTTACCGCTGTTACCGCTAGCAGCACTGATCACTCACGGAGTGAAGGCTGCACGCTGCTTCCCGATTGTAGTGAGGATTGTAGTGAGGATGAGGTGCCCCAGCCCATCAAGTGATGAGCTGGTGCACCTCATCCTCACTACAATCGTCACTACTACTACACTAGTGAAGATTGTAGTGAGGATGAGGTGCCCCAGCCCATCAAGTAATGGGCTGGGGCACCTCATCCTCACTACAATCCTCACTACAATCCTGAAGTGCAGTTTCTTCAAATTCATTTAAAGGCACTTGGAACGCTGAAATTGCTGCTTATAATTTAAGCCTCTATTAAAAACCTCTTATTAGCGCTGGTTTATTGGGGATTTATTGGGCTGACAGGGGGTAATAAAGAAGGAGTCTCTAATGTGTCTGTGTATTTATTTCTATTAAAGTATTTTTCTCTGTGTGGTGGTTTTTTTTAACCCTTTATTGGAGATTCTTAATGGCCGGGTCAAACGTGCCTGACATTAAGAATCTCTGGCTTAATACTGGGTAGTAAAACAAAGCCAGTATTAACTCATGATTACCCAACAAGCCACCCGGCTCCAGGGCTGTTGGAAGAGTTGAATACAGCGCCAGATGATGGCGCTTCTATGAGAGCGCCATTTTCTGGGACGGCTGCGGACTGAAATTCGCAGCAGAGGCGCCCAGAAACCTCGGGCTAACCTGTGCTGCGGATTCCAATCCCCAGCTGCCTAGTTGTACCTGGCTGGACACAAAAATGGGGCGAAGCCCACGTCATTTGTTTTTTAATTATTTCATGAAATAAGTGAAATAATTAAAAAAAACGGGCTTCCCCATATTTTTGGTTCCCAGCCGGGTACAAATAGGCAACTGGGGGTTGGAGGCAGCCCGTGGTTGCCTGCTGTACCTGGCTAGCATACAAAAATATGGCGAAGCCCACGTCATTTTTTTGGTGGGCCAAAAACTTCTGCATACAGTCCTGGATGGAGTATGCTGAGCCTTGTAGTTCTGCAGCTGCTGTCTGCTCTTCTCCATACAGACAGACAGCAGCTGCAGAACTACAAGGCTCAGCATACTCCATCCAGGACTGTATGCAGAAGTTTTTTGCCCCCTGAAAAAATTATGTGGTCTTCGCCATATTTTTGGATGCTAGCCAGGTACAGCAGGCAGGTACAGCTGCCCCCAACCCCCAGTTGCCTATTTGTACCCGGCTGGGAACCAAAAATAAAGGGAAGCCCTTTTTTTATTATTTCATGAATTTCATGAAATAATTAGAAAACAAATGACGTAGGCTTCGCCCCATTTTTGTGTCCAGCCAGGTACAACTAGGCAGCTGGGGATTGGAATCCACAGCACAGGTTGGCCTGAGCTTTCTGGGCCCCACTGCTGTGAATTGCAGTCTGCAGCCGCCTCAGAAAATGGCATTTTCATAGAAGCGCCATCTTCTGGCGCTGTATCCAACTCTTCCAGCACCTGACTGCTATACCTGGCTAGCATACAAAAATATGGCAAAGCTCACGTCCTTTTTTTGTAGTTTTTTGGCAAAAAAAAAAAAATGCTTCCCTGGATTTTCCATTGCCAGTGAAGGTAACACCAAGCAGTGGGGGTTAGCAGCCAGTAGCTGCTTGGATTACCCTTAGCTAGCAATACAAAAAATGCAGCGGGAGCCCATATATATTTTTTTTAATTATTTATTCAAATAACTAAAAACAAAATGGGCTTCCCTGTATTTTGATTGCTGGACATCACAGTGCTGTAAAAATAAATCTTTAAAAAAAAATGACTTTTGATTCTCAGCGCAGATAAAGCAGACAGCTATGGGTTGCCACCCCCATCTGCCTGCCGTTACCTTGGTTGGCAATCAAAATACAGGGAGGCCCATTAATTTTTTCTATTTAAAAAATAGTTAAAAAAAAAAATGACGTTGGGTTCCCCCATTTTTGATAGCCAGCTAGGGTAAAGCAGACGGCTGTAGCCTGAAAACCACAGCTGGCAGCTTTACCATGGTTGGGGATCCAATGTGGAGGTCCCCCCAGGCTCTTTTTTTATAATTATTTTATAAATATTAATAATTACACAAAAAAAGTAGGGTCCCCCCCAAATTGGATTACCAGCCAAGGTAAAGCGGACAGCTGTGGTCTGGTATTCTCAGGGTGGGAAGGTCCATAGTTATTGGGCCTTCACAGCCTAAAAGTAGCAGGCCGCAGGCACCCCAGACGTGGCGCATCCACTAGATGCGCCAATCCTGGCGCTTCACCCCAGCTCATCCCGTGCCCTGGTGCAGTGGCAAACGGGGTAATAAATCGGGTTGATACTAGCTGTAAAGTCACCTGAGATCAAGCCCAGCAGTTTGTGATGTCATGGCGTCTATTAGATACCCAACATCATAAACTGTCAGTACTAACAAAAAAAAAAAATCGACAAAGAAATTTATTTGAAAAAACAGTCCCCAAAACATTTCCTCCTTCACCAATTTATTGTAAGAAAAAAAATAAAGGGGTCCCACGACGACTCTGGACCGTCTAGAATATGGGGGGGAGACACTCAGGGAACGTATCCCCCATTTTCTAGGAGTGCAGACCCTTCATGTGAGGAGTGTGGGTGCAATGAATCTGCATTCACTCTCCCCGGGTCCACAGCAGCAGAGTCCATGTCGTAATGGTTGCTACCAAAGCTGCAATGCCCTGCTTATGAGGTAAGGGCATGCCTAATCAGGAGAACTACTGTAGAGGAAGCTCTGCTCACTGGTATATAGGTGCTCAGAGGTAATAATAGATAAAATTAGTGAGTAACCTCGGCACTCTAAATCTCCCAGACTAAGTCAGTAAGTCACAACGGATAGTAATGCAAAATCACTCTTTATTGGTCCGTATTAAGAAAATTTTTTTTTTCATAAGCATATATGTTTTTGTCCAAAACAAGTTACAAATGACGTTTCGGCCTGAGCCTTCGTCAGATTGGACTTATCTGCATGTAATCCTGAAAAATGACAATAATCAGTATCACATAAGAGTGAGAGAACAATAACATAAACTCGAACAATGTAGAGGTACAATTGGGATGCAGCAAAAAAATTGCAACACAGCAAGAAATGAAACACATGATACAAATGTCATAATACAGTACAAGGACAATATAGTAATGACAAATATGGGGTCAGAGTAGGCTTAGACAGCTCTGGTACGAAAGAGATGTCAATCATAAAGTAACATGTGCAGTAGGTGTAGAGCTACACTATGCATGGCAGAGCTAATGGGTAGACCGACCATAGAAAAAGAACGGAGAAAAAATGGAGAAAAAGTGGAGAAAAAGTGGAGAAAAAGTGGAGAATAAGTGGAGAAAAGGTGGAGAAAAGGTGGAGAAAAAGTGGAGAAAAAGTGGAGAAAAAGTGGAGAACAAGTGGAGAAAAAGTGGAGAAAAAAATGGAGAAAAAGTGGAGAAAAAGTGGAGAAAATGTGGAGAAGAAGTGGAGAAGAAGTGGAGAAAAAGTGGAGAAAAAGTGGAGAAAAAGTGGAGAAAAAGTGGAGAAAAAGTGGAGAAAAAGTGGAGAAAAAATGGAGAAAAGGTGGAGAAGAAGTGGAGAAAAAGTGGAGAAAAAATGGAGAAGAAGTGGAGAAGAAGTGGAGAAGAAGTGGAGAGAAGTGGAGAAGAAGTGGAGAAGTGTTTGTTCATGCCAGATGGGAGATAAATAATTTTTTACCGGCGCTGTCATTTACTGTAACGTGATCATCGGTGTACGGTGTATACCTGTGATCACGTGAGCGGGCACCGGAAAAACCGTCCTGAATCATGATCTCCAGGGTCTCAGCTAGCCCTGAAACCCCGGAGATTTTCTGACGCCGGGGGGCGTTATTCACTTATTTCTGCCTGCTGTTTATAAACGGCAGATCAGAATAAGGCTACATTAACACGACCGATCCATTTTTGCGGTCTGCAAAAAACAGTCCGTTTTTTTTCACGGGTGCATCGGTGTCGCATCCGTTTCCGTTCCGTAGACGGTCCGTATGTCATCTGTTTGTCATCCGTGTGCCTTCCGTTTTTTTTGTGTACTGCAAAAAAACTGAAGGAGGGTGAATGCATAAATTTACCCAGGATCCATAGCTTCATCCTACATGAGGCGGTCACATGTCCACTCCAGTGCCATTTTCTACTGCTTTTCACAGCGTAGAGCGCTCTGGTGATTTTCTTGTGCTTGTGCACTTCATATCAGTCTTTTCTGTCATTATAATGGCAGAAAGACACATAATGTCCCACTCTCCTGCATTTTGTAATTTTGCACCCTTTGGTGCCTTTCATGTGGCACTAAGGGGTGCTTAGCTTTGTATTTAGCCAAAAAAATGAAAAAAAAAAATATGACGTAGGGTTCCCCCTAGTTTTGTAGCCAGCTAGGGTAAAACAGACGGCTGCAGCCTGCAGACCACAGCTGGCAACCTCACCTTGGCTGGTAATCCAAAACTGAGGGCACCCCACGCTGTTATTTTAAATTAAATAAATAATTAAAAAAAAAACACGTAGGGGTCCCCCCAAAATTGGATCACCAGCCAAGGTAAAGCAGACAGCTGGGGTCTGATATTCTCAGACTAGGGAGGTCCATGGTTATTGGACTCTCCCCAGCCTAAAAATAGCAGGCCGCAGCCGCCCCAGAAGTGGCGCATCCATTAGATGCGCCAATCCTGGTGCTTCGCCCCAGCTCATCCCGCGCCCTGGTGCGGTGGCAAACGGGGTAATATATGGGGTTAATACCAGATGTGTAATGTCACCTGGCATCAAGCCCTGGGGTTGGTGAGGTCAGGCGTCTATCAGATACCCGACATCACCAACCCAGTCAGTAATAAAAAAAAATAGACGACAACCACATTTTTATTTGAAAAAACACTCCCCAAAACATTCCCTCTTTAACCAATTTATTAGAAAGAAAAACAAATCCAGGTCTGATGTAATCCAAGGGGTTGCCATGACGATCCACACTGTCCCAGTCAATGAAAAGCAGAATGTTCCCCATTGGCTGGGAGAGCAATGCAGTGACCTGAGCTAACATCAATGGGTCAGCCCAGGTCACTGCAGGGCATGACAAGTGCTGCTGTCAGCGAGGTACATTACCTGCGCTGATCTCCAGCACTGCTGACAGCACCTGTCACTGAGTTCAATGACCGCCGCCTTCACAGCCAAGCATCGCGAGAGGCCCGTGACGTCACCGCTAGTCAGTCTCGGGTCGGAAGCGAGAGAAGGTGATGTGACAAGCGGCGGCCATGGAGGACAGTGACAGCGCTGAGGTCGGAATGGCGGGACTTCATCACCGCAGGTAAGCCGAGCGGGACCATGTGTGCAGAGTGCAGTGTGTGTGTGTGTGTGTGTGTGTACGTGTGTACATGCCGCGGGCAGGAGGGGGCGGAGCGAGCTGAGCGGGGCAGTGTGGGCTTCCTGCACGTAACTAGGATAAACATCGGGTTACTAACCAAAGCGTTTTTCTTGGATACCCGATGTTTATCTTGGTTACCAGCTTGTGGCAGGCTGCCAGCGATGGCTCCTTCACACTGTAGCTGTAAAAAGCCCTGCTTTTTGCTGCTAGAACCGTTCTCGAACGTATCTAGAACTATCGAGCTTTTGCAAAAAGCTCGAGTTCTAGTTCGATCTAGAACACCCCCAAAAATCACTCGAGCCTCGAACTGGAGAACCTCGAACCGCGAACCGCGCTCAACTCTACTCACGAGGTCCCACGACGCATCCAGCTCTGCTACATGAAGCTGATTTGGGAGCAGTCTGAATGCAACCAATCATAGGCGCCAGTGGGTGGGGGAAGCAGTGAATACGAAATGGAAGAATGAGCAGCAGGCATTTTCAAAACCTGGACAAGACGCCGGAGCAGTGTTACAGCCGTACAGCGCCATGTCGGTGATCGGTCAGTGATCAGTGAGTATGAGAGTGGGGGAGGGAGAGACCGACAGACAGAGAGACCAAAAGACCTGCATTCTGTTTGTCAAAAAAGCGATATATGGAGCTGCTAGCAGCTACTAGACACTGTGTTCAGCCCTTACAATGACTATTTATTAGTTGGATCTACGAATGCTCTCCCACACACATTACAGTCTATGTACACCGCCAGCTCCCTATCACTGCATGTTCACAAAATGGCCGCTGGCTTATATAGCCCCTATGACTCTGTGCAACCAAGCCAATCACAGTAACACCACAACAAAGATCGCTGCGGCTTTACTGTGAGGGCAAGCAACATCAGATGTGTTCATTGGCTGGAAAACAGGTGCCAGGCAGTCAATAAAGAATTGTATATGGGCCCCAACTATTATCTGATAAAGGGTTAAACACCCATAAAAGACAACCCACAGCACTGCCTCAGTGCCTCCTGACGAAGCTGTGTACGAAACACCTGTTGGGGCATTGGGTAGTGTGGTTTGTCAGCAGGCACATGCACTTTTGGTACCCTAGGTTAGTGTCCTTTTGTTAGCAAATGAATTGATTTGGATTGATTCTGATTAACCTTAGGGGTACTTTTCATATAATGAGATCGCTAGGGAGATCGCTGCTGAGTCACAGGTTTTGTGATGTAACAGTGATCTCACCAGTGACCTTGTTATGTGTGACACTAAGCAGCAACCTGGCCCCTGCTGTGAAATCGCTGATTGTTACACACTGTTCTGGTTTATTTTCTTCAAAGCCGATGTCCTGCTGGGCAGGACTCATCGCAGTGTTTGACACCTACCAACAACCACCTTTTTAAGGTCGCTCATCATTATACAGGTCATTGATCATTACTGTGTCGTTGGTAAGGTCTGACTGTGTGACATCTCAACAGCGACCTCCCAGGGACTTACCAGTGATCCTTATCAGGTCACATCCTTTTCGGGATCACTGGTAAGTCGTTAAATGTGATGGGGACTTTACACTAATGGTATTTGTATTGCACTTTAACCACTATTCATTCCTTATCTATGTTAATTAGTGATGAGCCAGTACTAAAAAGCTCGGGTGCTCGAAGCTCGGGCCGAGCCTCCCAAGATACTCGTGTACTCGGGCCGAGCAACGAGCCCAATGTTATCCTATGGGAGACCCGAGTATTTTTGTGAAATGACCCCCCGGCAGCATGGAGAAACCCTAAAAATGTCACAAAAGTCTCAGAAGAGTGCTCAAATGACATGACAACAGCATGGGGAAGACCCCTTGAAGCATTTATCACTCAAAAGTCACAGCTGTGAACAATTTTGTCCGCGTTTCACGCCATTTTTACGGACTCACCAGAAAACCTTCCAAAATGACCCCAAAATGATTTTTCATGGCAGAAATGTTAAGGGCACATACCCAATAGTGAGATAGAGCTGGTGTATGTTACTTTTTGAGATTAATACATGAAAGATTTTACGTGAAAACATTGTGTGGCACTCCGATGTCCCTGAGAAGAGACGTACATGAAGGCCTCTTGAGTCTAATGTGCCCATTTTGAGGAAGTGAGTCTTTGTAGTATTTTCCTTTGCCAGGGCAGTCCAAAATTGTGAGGTTCACCAATGCCCCTGCATACAGACGTGCATGAGGGCCTGTAAACCTGAAGTGCCCATTGTAAGGAAGTGGGTCTATTTCAGTATAGCCCTTTGCCAGGGCAGCCAAAAATTGGGAGGCTCCACATTGTCCCTGGATAGAGACGTGCATGATGGCCTGTAAACCTGAAGTGCCCATTGTAAGGAAGTGGGTCTATTTTAGTATAGCCCTTTGCCAGGGCAGCCAAAAATTGGGAGGCTCCACATTGTCCCTGGATAGAGACGTGCATGATGGCCTGTAAACCTGAAGTGCCCATTGTAAGGAAGTGGGTCTATTTTAGTATAGCCCTTTGCCAGGGCAGCCAAAAATTGGGAGGCTCCACATTGTCCCTGGATAGAGACGTGCATGATGGCCTGTAAACCTGAAGTGCCCATTGTAAGGAAGTGGGTCTATTTCAGTATAGCCCTTTGCCAGGGCAGCCAAAAATTGGGAGGCTCCACATTGTCCCTGGATAGAGACGTGCATGATGGCCTGTAAACCTGAAGTGCCCATTGTAAGGAAGTGGGTCTATTTTAGTATAGCCCTTTGCCAGGGCAGCCAAAAATTGGGAGGCTCCACATTGTCCCTGGATGGAGACGTGCATGATGGCCTGTAAACCTGAAGTGCCCATTGTAAGGAAGTGGGTCTATTTTAGTATAGCCCTTTGCCAGGGCAGCCAAAAATTGGGAGGCTCCACATTGTCCCTGGATAGAGACGTGCATGATGGCCTGTAAACCTGAAGTGCCCATTGTAAGGAAGTGGGTCTATTTCAGTATAGCCCTTTGCCAGGGCAGCCAAAAATTGGGAGGCTCCACATTGTCCCTGGATAGAGACGTGCATGATGGCCTGTAAACCTGAAGTGCCCATTGTAAGGAAGTGGGTCTATTTTAGTATAGCCCTTTGCCAGGGCAGCCAAAAATTGGGAGGCTCCACATTGTCCCTGGATAGAGACGTGCATGATGGCTTGTAAACCTGAAGTGCCCATTGTAAGGAAGTGGGTCTATTTTAGTATAGCCCTTTGCCAGGGCAGCCAAAAATTGGGAGGCTCCACATTGTCCCTGGATAGAGACGTGCATGATGGCCTGTAAACCTGAAGTGCCCATTGTAAGGAAGTGGGTCTATTTCAGTATAGCCCTTTGCCAGGGCAGCCAAAAATTGGGAGGCTCCACATTGTCCCTGGATAGAGACGTGCATGATGGCCTGTAAACCTGAAGTGCCCATTGTAAGGAAGTGGGTCTATTTCAGTATAGCCCTTTGCCAGGGCAGCCAAAAATTGGGAGGCTCCACATTGTCCCTGGATAGAGACGTGCATGATGGCCTGTAAACCTGAAGTGCCCATTGTAAGGAAGTGGGTCTATTTCAGTATAGCCCTTTGCCAGGGCAGCCAAAAATTGGGAGGCTCCACATTGTCCCTGGATAGAGACGTGCATGATGGCCTGTAAACCTGAAGTGCCCATTGTAAGGAAGTGGGTCTATTTCAGTATAGCCCTTTGCCAGGGCAGCCAAAAATTGGGAGGCTCCACATTGTCCCTGGATAGAGACGTGCATGATGGCCTGTAAACCTGAAGTGCCCATTGTAAGGAAGTGGGTCTATTTCAGTATAGCCCTTTGCCAGGGCAGCCAAAAATTGGGAGGCTCCACATTGTCCCTGGATAGAGACGTGCATGATGGCCTGTAAACCTGAAGTGCCCATTGTAAGGAAGTGGGTCTATTTCAGTATAGCCCTTTGCCAGGGCAGCCAAAAATTGGGAGGCTCCACATTGTCCCTGGATAGAGACGTGCATGATGGCCTGTAAACCTGAAGTGCCCATTGTAAGGAAGTGGGTCTATTTCAGTATAGCCCTTTGCCAGGGCAGCCAAAAATTGGGAGGCTCCACATTGTCCCTGGATAGAGACGTGCATGATGGCCTGTAAACCTGAAGTGCCCATTGTAAGGAAGTGGGTCTATTTCAGTATAGCCCTTTGCCAGGGCAGCCAAAAATTGGGAGGCTCCACATTGTCCCTGGATAGAGACGTGCATGATGGCCTGTAAACCTGAAGTGCCCATTGTAAGGAAGTGGGTCTATTTCAGTATAGCCCTTTGCCAGGGCAGCCAAAAATTGGGAGGCTCCACATTGTCCCTGGATAGAGACGTGCATGATGGCCTGTAAACCTGAAGTGCCCATTGTAAGGAAGTGGGTCTATTTCAGTATAGCCCTTTGCCAGGGCAGCCAAAAATTGGGAGGCTCCACATTGTCCCTGGATAGAGACGTGCATGATGGCCTGTAAACCTGAAGTGCCCATTGTAAGGAAGTGGGTCTATTTCAGTATAGCCCTTTGCCAGGGCAGCCAAAAATTGGGAGGCTCCACATTGTCCCTGGATAGAGACGTGCATGATGGCCTGTAAACCTGAAGTGCCCATTGTAAGGAAGTGGGTCTATTTCAGTATAGCCCTTTGCCAGGGCAGCCAAAAATTGGGAGGCTCCACATTGTCCCTGGATAGAGACGTGCATGATGGCCTGTAAACCTGAAGTGCCCATTGTAAGGAAGTGGGTCTATTTCAGTATAGCCCTTTGCCAGGGCAGCCAAAAATTGGGAGGCTCCACATTGTCCCTGGATAGAGACGTGCATGATGGCCTGTAAACCTGAAGTGCCCATTGTAAGGAAGTGGGTCTATTTCAGTATAGCCCTTTGCCAGGGCAGCCAAAAATTGGGAGGCTCCACATTGTCCCTGGATAGAGACGTGCATGAGGGCCTCAAAACATTAAGTGTCCATTTTAAGGAAGTGGGTGTATTATAGTATAGCCCTTAGGCAGGGCAGCCAAAAATTGGGAGGCTCCACGTTGTCCCTGGGTAGAGACGTGCATGAGGGCCTCAAAACATTAAGTGTCCATTTTAAGGAAGTGGGTGTATTATAGTATAGCCCTTAGGCAGGGCAGCCAAAAATTGGGAGGCTCCACGTTGTCCCTGGGTAGAGACGTGCATGAGGGCCTCAAAACATTAAGTGTCCATTTTAAGGAAGTGGGTGTATTATAGTATAGCCCTTAGGCAGGGCAGCCAAAAATTGGGAGGCTCCACGTTGTCCCTGGGTAGAGACGTGCATGAGGGCCTCAAAACATTAAGTGTCCATTTTAAGGAAGTGGGTGTATTATAGTATAGCCCTTAGGCAGGGCAGCCAAAAATTGGGAGGCTCCACGTTGTCCCTGGGTAGAGACGTGCATGAGGGCCTCAAAACATTAAGTGTCCATTTTAAGGAAGTGGGTGTATTATAGTATAGCCCTTAGGCAGGGCAGCCAAAAATTGGGAGGCTCCACGTTGTCCCTGGGTAGAGACGTGCATGAGGGCCTCAAAACATTAAGTGTCCATTTTAAGGAAGTGGGTGTATTATAGTATAGCCCTTAGGCAGGGCAGCCAAAAATTGGGAGGCTCCACGTTGTCCCTGGGTAGAGACGTGCATGAGGGCCTCAAAACATTAAGTGTCTATTTTAAGGAAGTGGGTGTATTATAGTATAGCCCTTAGGCAGGGCAGCCAAAAATTGGGAGGCTCCACGTTGTCCCTGGGTAGAGACGTGCATGAGGGCCTCAAAACATTAAGTGTCCATTTTAAGGAAGTGGGTGTATTATAGTATAGCCCTTAGGCAGGGCAGCCAAAAATTGGGAGGCTCCACGTTGTCCCTGGGTAGAGACGTGCATGAGGGCCTCAAAACATTGTTCCCATTGCAAAGGAGCGGGTCTCCTGTCGTTGTAATGTCCATTCTGCAAAGAATGGGCGAAAAAATTTACCACTGGGGGTATACCTGAAACAAAGGCCTAAGTATTGCAATTTGTAACGTCATCATCATGGTGGCGCATGAGGAGAAGGAGGAGCAGTCCAGCGATTATCCAAAGTCCAGAAGTGTGTACCCATGGGTGAGTGGAGGTACATGGCAAACTTTAAATTCCGCTCTCATTTGCTGGTGGTGTGGTGAAGTCTGGCCCAATCCAACCCTTGTTCATCTTGATCAGAGTCAGCCTGTCAGCATTTTCAGTTGACAGGCGGGTGCGTTTATCTGTAATGATTCCACCTGCGGCACTAAAAACACGCTCTGACAAAACGCTAGCAGCAGGGCAGGCCAGGACTTCCAAGGCGTAGAGAGCCAATTCATGCCACGTGTCCAGCTTGGATACCCAATAATTGTAAGGCACAGAGGAATGTCGGAGTACAGTTGTTCGATCTGCAAGGTACTCCTTCAGCATCTGGGCAAACTTAGGATTTCTTGTGGCACTACCCCGCACCTCAGGGGCTGTGGTACGTGAGGGGCTGAGAAAACTGTCCCACATCTTAAAGACTGTTCCCCTACCTCTGGCGGATTGGACTTGTGCCTCTCTCGGCTGTACGCCTCGGTTGTCCACTGATTCCTGACCTATGCCGCTAGCGTTTTGTGAGGGGAATGCTTTGCCTACTTCCGTGAGTATGGCCTTCCGGAACTGCTGCATTTTGGTTGACCTCTCCTCCACGGGAATAAGAGACAAAAAGTTCTCCTTGTAGCGTGGGTCTAACAGTGTTACCAACCAGTAATGATTGTCGGCCAAGATGTTCTTAACGCGAGGGTCACGAGACAGGCAGCTTACCATAAAGTCAGCCATGTGCGCCAGACTCTTAACAGCCAGGACTTCAGTAGCCTGACCAACAAGATGACTGAACATGCTGTCCTCCTCCTCCTCCTCCTCCTCCTCCTCCTCATCTACCCTGTCCTCTGGCCAGCCACGCTGAACCGAGGATATGACTGGTGTGCATGTCATATCCTCAATTTGGCCGGAGAGTTGCTCCATGTCTTCATCCTCCTCCTCGTCATAGTCCTCCACTGCACGTTGTGATGAGACGAGGCTGGGCTGTGTGTTATCACCCACACCCACTACTGTTTCTTGCTGCAACTCATCGCGCTCCGCCTGCAATGCATCATGTTTGTTTTTCAGCAGAGACCGTTTTAGAAGGCAGAGTAGCGGTATGGTGACGCTAATAATGGCGTCATCACCACTCACCATCTTGGTGGAGTCCTCAAAGTTTTGGAGGATGGTACATAGGTCTGACATCCATCTCCACTCCTCAGGTGTTATGTGTGGAGTTTGACCCATTTCCCGACGGCTTAGGTGATGCAGGTACTCAACAACTGCCCTCTTCTGCTCACATATCCTGACCAACATGTGCAGAGTTGAATTCCAACGCGTGGGGACATCACACACCAGTCTGTGAGCCGGAAGATGCAAACGGCGCTGAAAGCCGGCAAGGCCGGCTGAAGCAGTAGGTGACTTTCGAAAATGTGCAGACAGGCGGCGAACTTTTACCAGCAGATCAGACAGCTCTGGGTATGACTTTATAAACCGCTGAACCACGAGGTTGAGCACATGGGCCACGCATGGAACATGTGTCAGCTGGCCTCGCCTCAAAGCCGCCACCAGGTTCCGGCCATTGTCACACACGACCTTTCCTGGCTTTAGGTTCAGAGGTGTGAGCCAGTGATCTGCCTGCTGTTTCAGAGCTGTCCACAGCTCTTCTGCATTGTGGGGTTTGTCACCTATGCAGATTAGCTTCAGCACAGCCTGTTGCCGCTTCGCCGAGGCAGTGCTGCAGTGCTTCCAGCTTATGACTGGTGTGGAGGGCACAGTGGATGAGGATGCGCAGGAGGAGGAGGAGGCTGAAGAGCATGACATTCCGGAGCTGTAGAGTGTGGGTGAAACACTGACTGAGGTAGGGCCTGCAAACCTTGGTGTGGGAAGGACGTGTTCTGTCCCTCGCTCAGACTGGGTCCCAGCTTCCACAATATTAACCCAGTGTGCCGTCAACGAGATGTAGCGGCCTTGCCCACAAGCACTTGTCCACGTGTCTGTGGTTAGGTGGACCTTGGGTGAAACAGCGTTGTTCAGGGCACGTGTGATGTTTTGTGACACGTGGTTATGCAACGCGGGGACGGCACACCGGGAGAAATAGTGGCGGCTGGGGACCGAGTAACGTGGGACAGCTGCCGCCATCAGGTCACGGAATGCTTCTGTCTCCACCAGCCTAAAAGGCAACATTTCCAGCGCAAGCAGTCACGAAATGTTAGCATTTAGAACTGTGGCATGTGGGGTGTTGGCAGTGTATTTGCGCCTGCATTCAAAGGTTTGCTGAATGGATAACTGAACGCTGCGCTGGGACAAGGACGTTCTTGATGATGGTGTTCTTTCTGCGTAAGCAACTGCAGGTGCAGGAGTGGAGGAGGCTTGTTCGCAGGCAGCATGGACAGAGGATTGGCTCGCATGCACAACCAGCGAAGACGTAGCAGTGACATCAGCAAGCACTGCTCCTCGACTCTGTTGTACTTCCCACAAAGTCGGGTGCTTGGCTGACATGTGCCTGATCATGCTGGTGGTGGTCAGGCTGCTAGTTTTGGTACCCCTGCTGATGCTGGCATGGCAGGTGTTGCAAATGGCCTTTTTTGAATCATCTGGATCCAACTTAAAAAACTGCCAGACTCGGGAAGACCTAACATTTGTACAGGCACCTTGTGTAGTCGTGTTGTTCCGGGGAACGGTTGCCTGACTTCTGCCTGGGGCCACCACCCTGCTTCTTACTGCCTGTTGTGATGCTACGCCTTCCTCCCCCTGTGCACTGCTGTCCTCGCTCTGCATATCCTCCTGCCAGGTTGGGTCAGTTACTGGATCATCCACCACGTCGTCTTCCTCTTCCGCACCCTGCTCCTCCTCCTGACTTCCTGACAATTGTGTCTCATCATCGTCCACCACTTGTTGAGACACGTTGCCAACTTCGTGAGAACGTGGCTGCTCAAATATTTGGCCATCTGTACAGACGATCTCCTCATGACCCACTTCAATATGAGCTGGCGAGAGGCCAGAATGTGTGAATGGAAACGTGAACAGCTCTTCCGAGTGTCCAAGTGTGGGATCATTAATGTCCGAGGAGGACGTGTACTCAGCCTGGTGGTAGGAAGGAGGATCAGGTTCAGAAATGTGCGGTGCAGTATCACGGCTACTGACACTTGACCGTGTGGAAGACAGAGTGTTTGTGGTGGTGCCAATCTGACTGGAAGCATTATCTGCTATCCAACTAACAACCTGTTGACACTGGTCTTGGTTCAAGAGCGGTGTACTGCTGCGGTCCCCAAGAATTTGGGACAGGACGTGCGAGCGACTAGATGTGGCCCTTTGTTGTGGCGAAATTAGAGCTTGCCCACGACCTCGGCCTCTGCCTGCACCACCATCACGTCCACTTCCTTGTTCCTTGCCAATGACCTTGCGCATTTTGCAATGCTGTGCACTGCTGACGTGTATATTCACTACTTGTGCGTTATATCAAAGTTTCTGGAAATTGCACACAAGTGCACCTGTACGCTGCCACCAACAGGCACACACGTGCGGTTTTAAAAACCAAGCACGGACGCAATAAGAACCTAACAGGTTTTTTTGGGGAGCGACAATTACAGACAATTCAGACACTATCTGGACTGTTTTACACTGTGTACACCAGCCCCAGATATGATGAAGGCTGGTATACGGTCACCACTACCCTGCCTGCCTGCCTGCCTGTATACTGGTACAATAGTCCTGACAAGGACTCTTTTGGTCACTAGCCTGTATTCAGACCTGGCTATACCCTGCCTGTATATAGCAACAATAGTCCTGAGAAGGACTCTGCTACTGTACTCCGACCTGGCTATACCCTGCCTGCCTGTATACAACTAGAATAGTCCTGAGAAGGACTTTTGGTCACACTGTTTGCAGCCCTGCAACTGAAAAAGCTATAAAGGGCCGCAAAGCTTTCCCTGAATCAGCGACACTCTCCCTGCACTGACAGTCTGGATAGCTGTGAGCAGAGCACAGCGCGCCGGCCGATATAAAGGCTCGGTCACGCTGTGCAGGCCGGCCAATCACTGCAATTCCACAACTAACAGGGCTGTGGCATTGCAGTGGTCTGCCAGCCAATCCCTGCATGAGGGCTGGCTCTCAAAAGAGCGCCAACATGCAGAAATGAAGACCACGAGTACAGCACGAGTATCGCGAGATTACTCGGTCCCCGCCGAGCAGCCCGAGTACAGCGATACTCGTGCGAGTACCGAGTAGTTACAAGCATGCTCGCTCATCACTAATGTTAATGTATGTTTATTGAGTTTGACATCTGACCTCTCACACCTATGAATTAGAATTGTGATGTACAGGTATTTTGTTTGGTGCCATCATGTTTATTACTGCTGCGGCCACACTGCCTTGTTTTTATGGGTGTGGTAGTATTTTTAAATGTATCTCAGCCACTTTCTGTGTGGGGATTTTTTTGTAGACAATTTTGTTAAATAAAATTATTTGTATGGCGTTTCATTATGGACTAACTTATTAATGTCTGGTTTATACAACCTATTTTTCTAAGGTCTTTTTTGGGGATACCAGCAACAATAATGTATTTATGTTCCTATGGGCATTATATGTTTTGGTTTAATTGTGCCCTAATTTTTGCATGCTACTGTATGTAACTCCCTTTAGGTGCAACCAATGGTTGGTTCCTCTAGTCACTTTGCTGTCAATTAGACCCTAAGGAAGTTTTGATGTTCATCAGTGCCTGAAGGTTATTAAGCTGAAATAATTTAAGATTATAAGAAGAAAATTAGAGGGGTTGTTCACTAACTGAACAACTGCTTCTCTTGCCCCATTTTAAGATGAATAAGTAATCAAGGAAAAGGTCAGGTCACTAACTTTCCCTTGAATACTTATACATCCAAAAGCAGGGACAGTGAAGCTGGGACTGATTGGGCACAGGGCTAGGGTGACGTAACTACTAGAGTTGAGCGCGGTTCGCGGTTCGAGGTTCTCCAGTTCTAGGCTCGAGTGATTTTGGGGCCTGTTCTAGATCGAACTAGAACTCGAGCTTTTTCAAAAGCTCGATAGTCCTAGAAACGTTCGAGAACGGTTCTAGCAGCAAAAAAACAGCTAATTCCCAGCTGGCTTTCCGCTGTAATAGTGTAAGTCACTATGTGACTCACACTATTATGACATTTCAGTGTATAGTGTGCGTGAACAGCGCCTTCAGATCACTGCTGTTTGTATAATGGCGATCGCCTTTTTTTTTTTTTTTTCCCTTGTCTTCCTTCCCTAAGCGCGCGCGTCTTGTGGGGCGGGACAGCATGTCAGCCAATCCCAGACACACACACAGCTAAGTGGACTTTTAGCCAGAGAAGCAACGGCATGTGTGATAGGATGTCCATGTCACATGTCCCTGCATTATAAAACCGGACATTTTCCTCCAGGACGCCATTATCTCTTCTGCGTCCTTGGTGTCAGACATCACTTGGGCAGCTCCGTCCTGAGTCCTATCGCTGATACAGCTGTATGCGCTCCATACACAGTGCTGGACAGCATAGGGATAGCACTTTCCATCAGTCCTTTTAAGGGCTCGTACCGGCAGGGTCAGAGCCATAAGTGACAGGTCCTGAAAACAGCGACAGCGTCTGTGTAGCAAAGGTCAGGGATTTCCTCCCTGCATTTCCCCATTAGGAGGTAATAGAAAGGCAGGCTTCCTTTCCTCTACCCAGAGCCCCACAATCCTGGCACTGTACCCTCCTGTCCTCTGCACACTCCAACTCATTATAACTAAGCCATTATACTAGCAAACACTCAGTGTACCTAGTGGCATCCTAAACGTTTCTATTGGACTGTTGTCTAGTCACACTAGTGCAAAGACATTTGCAGCACCTCTACCTGCATTGCACACTCCAACTCATTATAACTAAGTCATTATACTAGCAAACACTCAGTGTACCTAGTGGCATCCTAAACGTGGCTATTGGACTTTGCTATAGTCCCACTAGTGCAAAGACATTTGCAGCACCTCTGCCTGCATTGCACACTCCAACTCATTATAACTAAGCCATTATACTAGCAAACACTCAGTGTACCTAGTGGCATCCTAAACGTGGCTATTGGACTGTTGTCTAGTCACACTAGTGCAAAGACATTTGCAGCACCTATACCTGCATTGCACACTCCAACTCATTATAACTAGGCCATTATACTAGCAAACACTCAGTGTACCTAGTGGCATCCTAAACGTGGCTATTGGACTTTGCTATAGTCCCACTAGTGCAAAGACATTTGCAGCACCTCTGCCTGCATTGCACACTCCAACTCATTATAACTAAGCCATTATACTAGCAAACACTCAGTGTACCTAGTGGCATCCTAAACGTGGCTATTGGACTGTTGTCTAGTCACACTAGTGCAAAGACATTTGCAGCACCTATACCTGCATTGCACACTCCAACTCATTATAACTAAGCCATTATACTAGCAAACACTCAGTGTACCTAGTGGCATCCTAAACGTGGCTATTGGACTGTTGTCTAGTCCCACTAGTGCAAAGACATTTGCAGCACCTCTGCCTGCATTGCACACTCCAACTCATTATAACTAAGCCATTATACTAGCAAACACTCAGTGTACCTAGTGGCATCCTAAACGTGGCTATTGGACTGTTGTCTAGTCACACTAGTGCAAAGACATTTGCAGCACCTATACCTGCATTGCACACTCCAACTCATTATAACTAGGCCATTATACTAGCAAACACTCAGTGTACCTAGTGGCATCCTAAACGTGGCTATTGGACTTTGCTATAGTCCCACTAGTGCAAAGACATTTGCAGCACCTCTGCCTGCATTGCACACTCCAACTCATTATAACTAAGCCATTATACTAGCAAACACTCAGTGTACCTAGTGGCATCCTAAACGTGGCTATTGGACTGTTGTCTAGTCACACTAGTGCAAAGACATTTGCAGCACCTCTACCTGCATTGCACACTCCAACTCATTATAACTAAGTCATTATACTAGCAAACACTCAGTGTACCTAGTGGCATCCTAAACGTGGCTATTGGACTTTGCTATAGTCCCACTAGTGCAAAGACATTTGCAGCACCTCTGCCTGCATTGCACACTCCAACTCATTATAACTAAGCCATTATACTAGCAAACACTCAGTGTACCTAGTGGCATCCTAAACGTGGCTATTGGACTGTTGTCTAGTCACACTAGTGCAAAGACATTTGCAGCACCTATACCTGCATTGCACACTCCAACTCATTATAACTAGGCCATTATACTAGCAAACACTCAGTGTACCTAGTGGCATCCTAAACGTGGCTATTGGACTTTGCTATAGTCTCACTAGTGCAAAGACATTTGCAGCACCTCTGCCTGCATTGCACACTCCAACTCATTATAACTAAGCCATTATACTAGCAAACACTCAGTGTACCTAGTGGCATCCTAAACGTGGCTATTGGACTGTTGTCTAGTCACACTAGTGCAAAGACATTTGCAGCACCTATACCTGCATTGCACACTCCAACTCATTATAACTAAGCCATTATACTAGCAAACACTCAGTGTACCTAGTGGCATCCTAAACGTGGCTATTGGACTGTTGTCTAGTCACGCTAGTGCAAAGACATTTGCAGCACCTCTACCTGTATTGCACACTCCAACTCATTATAACTAAGCCATTATACTAGCAAACACTCAGTGTACCTAGTGGCATCCTAAACGTGGCTATTGGACTGTTGTCTAGTCACACTAGTGCAAAGACATTTGCAGCACCTCTGCCTGCATTGCACACTCCAACTCATTATAACTAAGCCATTATACTAGCAAACACTCAGTGTACCTAGTGGCATCCTAAACGTGGCTATTGGACTGTTGTCTAGTCACACTAGTGCAAAGACATTTGCAGCACCTATACCTGCATTGCACACTCCAACTCATTATAACTAGGCCATTATACTAGCAAACACTCAGTGTACCTAGTGGCATCCTAAACGTGGCTATTGGACTTTGCTATAGTCCCACTAGTGCAAAGACATTTGCAGCACCTCTGCCTGCATTGCACACTCCAACTCATTATAACTAAGCCATTATACTAGCAAACACTCAGTGTACCTAGTGGCATCCTAAAAGTGGCTATTGGACTGTTGTCTAGTCACACTAGTGCAAAGACATTTGCAGCACCTATACCTGCATTGCACACTCCAACTCATTATAACTAAGCCATTATACTAGCAAACACTCAGTGTACCTAGTGGCATCCTAAACGTGGCTATTGGACTGTTGTCTAGTCACACTAGTGCAAAGACATTTGCAGCACCTCTACCTGCATTGCACACTCCAACTCATTATAACTAAGTCATTATACTAGCAAACACTCAGTGTACCTAGTGGCATCCTAAACGTGGCTATTGGACTTTGCTATAGTCCCACTAGTGCAAAGACATTTGCAGCACCTCTGCCTGCATTGCACACTCCAACTCATTATAACTAAGCCATTATACTAGCAAACACTCAGTGTACCTAGTGGCATCCTAAACGTGGCTATTGGACTGTTGTCTAGTCACACTAGTGCAAAGACATTTGCAGCACCTCTACCTGCATTGCACACTCCAACTCATTATAACTAAGCCATTATACTAGCAAACACTCAGTGTACCTAGTGGCATCCTAAACGTGGCTATTGGACTGTTGTCTAGTCACACTAGTGCAAAGACATTTGCAGCACCTATACCTGCATTGCACACTCCAACTCATTATAACTAGGCCATTATACTAGCAAACACTCAGTGTACCTAGTGGCATCCTAAACGTGGCTATTGGACTTTGCTATAGTCTCACTAGTGCAAAGACATTTGCAGCACCTCTGCCTGCATTGCACACTCCAACTCATTATAACTAAGCCATTATACTAGCAAACACTCAGTGTACCTAGTGGCATCCTAAACGTGGCTATTGGACTGTTGTCTAGTCACACTAGTGCAAAGACATTTGCAGCACCTATACCTGCATTGCACACTCCAACTCATTATAACTAAGCCATTATACTAGCAAACACTCAGTGTACCTAGTGGCATCCTAAACGTGGCTATTGGACTGTTGTCTAGTCACGCTAGTGCAAAGACATTTGCAGCACCTCTACCTGTATTGCACACTCCAACTCATTATAACTAAGCCATTATACTAGCAAACACTCAGTGTACCTAGTGGCATCCTAAACGTGGCTATTGGACTGTTGTCTAGTCACACTAGTGCAAAGACATTTGCAGCACCTCTGCCTGCATTGCACACTCCAACTCATTATAACTAAGCCATTATACTAGCAAACACTCAGTGTACCTAGTGGCATCCTAAACGTGGCTATTGGACTGTTGTCTAGTCACACTAGTGCAAAGACATTTGCAGCACCTATACCTGCATTGCACACTCCAACTCATTATAACTAGGCCATTATACTAGCAAACACTCAGTGTACCTAGTGGCATCCTAAACGTGGCTATTGGACTTTGCTATAGTCCCACTAGTGCAAAGACATTTGCAGCACCTCTGCCTGCATTGCACACTCCAACTCATTATAACTAAGCCATTATACTAGCAAACACTCAGTGTACCTAGTGGCATCCTAAACGTGGCTATTGGACTGTTGTCTAGTCACACTAGTGCAAAGACATTTGCAGCACCTATACCTGCATTGCACACTCCAACTCATTATAAATAAGCCATTATACTAGCAAACACTCAGTGTACCTAGTGGCATCCTAAACGTGGCTATTGGACTGTTGTCTAGTCACGCTAGTGCAAAGACATTTGCAGCACCTCTACCTGTATTGCACACTCCAACTCATTATAACTAAGCCATTATACTAGCAAACACTCAGTGTACCTAGTGGCATCCTAAACGTGGCTATTGGACTGTTGTCTAGTCACACTAGTGCAAAGACATTTGCAGCACCTCTGCCTGCATTGCACACTCCAACTCATTATAACTAAGCCATTATACTAGCAAACACTCAGTGTACCTAGTGGCATCCTAAACGTGGCTATTGGACTGTTGTCTAGTCACACTAGTGCAAAGACATTTGCAGCACCTCTACCTGCATTGCACACTCCAACTCATTATAACTAAGCCATTATACTAGTAAACACTCAGTGTACCTAGTGGCATCCTAAACGTGGCTATTGGACTGTTGTCTAGTCACACTAGTGCAAAGACATTTGCAGCACCTCTACCTGCATTGCACACTCCAACTCATTATAACTAAGCCATTATACTAGCAAACACTCAGTGTACCTAGTGGCATCCTAAACGTGGCTATTGGACTGTTGTCTAGTCACACTAGTGCAAAGACATTTGCAGCACCGCTGCCTGCATTGCACACTCCAACTCATTATAACTAAGCCATTATACTAGCAAACACTCAGTGTACCTAGTGGTATCCTAAACGTGGCTATTGGACTGTTGTCTAGTCACACTAGTGCAAAGACATTTGCAGCACCTCTACCTGCATTGCACACTCCAACTCATTATAACTAAGCCATTATACTAGCAAACACTCAGTGTACCTAGTGGCATCCTAAACGTGGCTATTGGACTGTTGTCTAGTCACACTAGTGCAAAGACATTTGCAGCACGTCTACCTGCATTGCACACTCCAACTCATTATAACTAAGCCATTATACTAGCAAACACTCAGTGTACCTAGTGGCATCCTAAACGTGGCTATTGGACTGTTGTCTAGTCACACTAGTGCAAAGACATTTGCAGCACCTCTGCCTGCATTGCACACTCCAACTCATTATAACTAAGCCATTATACTAGCAAACACTCAGTGTACCTAGTGGCATCCTAAACGTGGCTATTGGACTGTTGTCTAGTCACACTAGTGCAAAGACATTTGCAGCACCTCTACCTGCATTGCACACTCCAACTCATTATAACTAAGCCATTATACTAGCAATTTTTGCTGCAAGTTTAAGGGCCGTAGTTGCATTGTCAGGGATATTTATTCTTTATTATTCTGCTGTTAATAAAGCTAGACCACCGCTACAATCTACACCACCTCTCAATTTTTACTACCACATTTTCAGTGCACAATCTTGTCACAATCAACATGAGTGGCAAAATGACAGATGCTGGTGGAAAGGGGAAGAGGCGTGGTGGAAAAGGCAAAAAAGGTTTTGTCCGTGGGGAAGGTGGCAAAGCTCCATTATTATCTGCTGAAGATAGAGCATCTACCACCAAAAGTAAGATGTCTACTACTTACCGTGGACAATCCGATGTGCTCCCTTTTTTACGGACACGAACAACAGGAACAAAGGTAGATGATGGCCAAAAAAGGAAAATGCTTGAATGGATCTCAAGTGGTCCAACAAGTGCCCTCTCAGCCTCTTCAAGTACCGCATCCAAAAAACACCAGTCCTCTGAGTTGTCATCCCAATCAAACTTGCTTTCTCCCAGCTCTGAAGTCTCCATCAGCCCTGCACAGGATGGTGGAACTGAGATGGCTGAGTCTGCAGAGCTGTTCAGTCACACTATAGCCTGGGAATCTGAGGTCTGCTCCCAAGCTACAGTGAGTACAGAACAGGAAATGGTCTGCAGTGATGCCCAGAAACTTTGTGACTCTGATTCAGGCCGTGAGGACCAAGTTTCTGAGCATAATGTTGACCCTTTGTCACAAACTGTAACACCTGTGGTTATAGACAATGAGGAACATACTGATGAAGATGAGACGCAGATACCCGATTGGGATGACAACTTAAATATTCGGTCAGGGCAAGAAGAGGCTCGGTCTGAGGGGAAGGGGAGTGCAAACACAACAATTGATGATGAAGTTCTAGATCCCACCTACTGTCAACCCACAGTCAGGCACTTGAGGAGGTCAACAGAGGTGGTGGAGGAGGATGCAACTGATGACGAAGTTACCTTGCGCCTTCCTGGACAGAGTCGGAGTACTGGTAGCACGTCTACAACTGCATCCTCAGCCACCACTCTGCCTCTGAGCATTATTCGGGGTGGATCAACAGGTCGCATGGCCTCTAAGCCTTGCCTAGCCTGGTCCTTTTTTGACATAGAAAAAGATCGCCCAAATTATGTGATCTGTAAAATTTGTCATGGTTCTCTTAGTAGAGGTCAAAACCTCAGCAGTTTGACAACTTCTTCCATGAATCGTCACATGAATAAATATCATATGGCCCGGTGGGAAGCTCACCGTGCTGCAATGCGGCCTAGCGGAGCGAACCATCCACCGCCTGCCCCTTCCAGTGCATCCGCACGCTCGTCATCTTCTAGGACTGTGGGGACAGCTGTCACACCTGTTTTTCCACCCACAACTTCCACCACTGTAACCGCAACAGGCAGTTTGCTTGGTAGGTCGTCAGTTGGTTTGGAAGGGGAAACAAGTGAGTGTGTACAGCTCTCTCAGACATCGATAGCACCAACGTTGGATGAAGGCAACATCATGTCTCCGCCAGCACTTTCCTCACAAACCTGCATTTTTCCAGGGGCACCCTACTCAACACCATCTACACACAGCAGCCAGATCTCTGTCCCTCAGATGTGGTCAAATAAAAGGCCACTTCCTGCGACCCATGACAAAGCGAAGAGGTTGACTCTATCCCTCTGTAAGCTGTTGGCTACCGAAATGCTGCCTTTCCGCCTAGTGGACACACAGGATTTTAGAGACCTTATGTCTGTTGCTGTGCCCCAGTACCAGATGCCTAGTCGCCACTACTTCTCTAAGAAAGGTGTGCCCGCGCTACACCAGCATGTCGCACACAACATCACTGCTTCCTTGAGAAACACTGTGTGTGAACGGGTGCATTTCACCACCGATACTTGGACCAGTAAGCATGGACAGGGACGTTACATGTCGCTGACTGGGCACTGGGTAACTATGGTGATAGATGGTGAAGGGTCTGCTGCACAAGTCTTGCCGTCCCCACGACTTGTGTGTCAATCCTCTGTCTGTCCAAGTTCCGCCACTGCTTCTGCATCCTCCACCTCATCTGGGTCCTCCACCTCCGCCCCAAGCCTGCCTGGTCAGGCCACCAGCGTTCTCACAGCGCAAAAGGAATCACGCACCCCTCATTACTATGCTGGCAGCAGAGCGCAACGGCATCAGGCGGTCTTTAGCTTGACATGTCTTGGGAATAAGAGTCACACAGCTGAGGAGTTGTGGTCAGCTCTGCGGTCCGAGTTTAATAAATGGTTGTCTCCACTCAACCTGCAGCCTGGTAAGGCCGTGTGCGACAATGCTGCAAACCTGGGTGCGGCCTTTCGCCTGGGCAAGGTGACACACGTACCTTGTATGGCTCACGTGTTGAACCTTGTCGTCCAGCAATTTTTAACACACTATCCCAGCCTAGATGGCCTTCTGAACAGGGCACGAAAACTGTCTGCTCACTTCCGCCGTTCAAGCGCCGCAGCTGAGCGACTTGCATCGCTCCAGAAGTCTTTTGGCCTGCCGGTTCATCGCCTGAAATGCGATGTGGCGACACGCTGGAATTCAACTCTCCACATGTTACAGCGACTGTGGCAGCACCGCCGAGCCCTGGTGCAATACGTCATGACGTATAGCCTGGGCCAACGAGATGCAGAGGTGGGTCAGATCACCCTGATGGAGTGGTCTCAGATCAAGGACCTATTAACCCTTCTGCAGAGTTTCGACATGGCGATGAATATGTTTAGCGCTGACAATGCCATTATCAGCATGACAATTTCAGTCATTTACATGCTGGAGCACACGCTAAACACTATTCGGAGTCAGGGGGTGGGACAACAGGAAGGGGAGGAACTACAGGAGGATTCATATGCGCAAGACACAACAACATCACCAAGGTCCAGACGTTCATCATCACCAAGGCGGCAGGCATGGGACCATGGGGGACAGGGATCAACAAGGGCGCATGGTAGCAGGCGAGATGTTGAGGAAGGTGCAGGAGAACATGAAGAAATGGAGGACGAACTGTCCATGGACATGGAAGACTCAGCGGATGAGGGAGACCTTGGTCAAATTTCAGTTGAAAGAGGTTGGGGGTAGATGTCAGAGGAAGAAAGAACGGTTAGCACCTCTATGCCACAAACACAGCGTGGACTTGGTCCGCATGGCTGCGCAAGACACATGAGTGCCTTCTTGTTGCACTACCTCCAACATGACCCTCGTATTGTCAAAAATAGAAGTGATGATGACTACTGGCTTGCCACACTATTAGATCCGCGGTACAAGTCCAAATTTTGTGACATAATTCCAGCCATAGAAAGGGACGCACGTATGCAATAGTATCAGCAGAAGCTGTTACTCGATCTTAGCTCGGCTTTTCCACCAAACAACCATGCAGGTGCAGGGAGTGATTCTCCCAGTTGTAACTTGACAAACATGGGACGGTCTCGTCATCTTCAACAGTCTACCCGTACCAGTAGGACCGTATCTGGTGCTGGTAACAGCAATTTTATGGAATCTTTTCATAATTTTTTTAGACCCTCTTTTGCAAGGCCACCAGAGACAACAAGTCTGACACATAGTCAACGGCTGGAGAGGATGATACAGGAGTATCTCCAAATGAACATCGATGCCATGACTTTGCAAATGGAGCTTTGCTCATTTTGGGCTTCAAATCTAGAAAAATGGCCAGAGCTATCCAGTTACGCCTTGGAGATTTTGTCGTGTCCAGCTGCCAGCGTTGTCTCTGAACATGTCCTCAGTGCTGCTGGGTGTGTGCTGACAGATAAGCGCACGCGTCTGTCCAGTGACAATGTGGACAGACTGACGTTCATCAAAATGAACAAGTCATGGATCCAGAAGGAATTTACTACCCCTGTGTCATCCTGGGGAGAGTAATTGCTTGTGGATTTGGAATGTGCTTGATGCAAATCTAGCTGTGAAGTGTACAACTAGGGCACAAGTGCTGCCACTGAATGGGTGGGTGTGTGTGGGGCCCAATTTTTGTAAAAAAGGGAGACTCCGCTTGGAGTAACCCTTGCTTGCTGTGTTTTTAAAAGAAGCCAAGATGAACAGAGCTGGGATCAGGAAAGACTTTGCTACCTACCCCGGTGTCATCCTGGGGACGGATAAGAATGGCGTATTTTTGAATGTGCTTGATGCAAATCTAGCTGTGAATTGTACAACTGGGGCACAACTGCTGCCACTGAAGGGGTGGGTGTGTGTGGGGCCCAATTTTTGGAAAAAAGGGAGACTCCGCTTGGAGTAACCCTTGCTTGCTGTGTTTTTAAAAGAAGCCAAGATGAACAGAGCTGGGATCAGGAAAGACTTTGCTACCTACCCCGGTGTCATCCTGGGGACGGATAAGAATGGCGTATTTTTGAATGTGCTTGATGCAAATCTAGCTGTGAATTGTACAACTGGGGCACAATTGCTGCCACTGAAGGGGTGGGTGTGTGTGGGGCACCAATTTTTGGAAAAAAGGGAGACTCCGCTTGGAGTAACCCTTGCTTGCTGTGTTTTTAAAAGAAGCCAAGATGAACAGAGCTGGGATCAGGAAAAACTTTGCTACCTACCCCGGTGTCATCCTGGGGACGGATAAGAATGGCGTATTTTTGAATGTGCTTGATGCAAATCTAGCTGTGAATTGTACAACTGGGGCACAACTGCTGCCACTGAAGGGGTGGGTGTGTGTGGGGCCCAATTTTTGGAAAAAAGGGAGACTCCGCTTGGAGTAACCCTTGCTTGCTGTGTTTTTAAAAGAAGCCAAGATGAACAGAGCTGGGATCAGGAAAGACTTTGCTACCTACCCCGGTGTCATCCTGGGGACGGATAAGAATGGCGTATTTTTGAATGTGCTTGATGCAAATCTAGCTGTGAATTGTACAACTGGGGCACAACTGCTGCCACTGAAGGGGTGGGTGTGTGTGGGGCCCAATTTTTGAAAAAAGGGAGACTCCGCTTGGAGTAACCCTTGCTTGCTGTGTTTTTAAAAGAAGCCAAGATGAACAGAGCTGGGATCAGGAAAGACTTTGCTACCTACCCCGGTGTCATCCTGGGGACGGATAAGAATGGCGTATTTTTGAATGTGCTTGATGCAAATCTAGCTGTGAATTGTACAACTGGGGCACAACTGCTGCCACTGAAGGGGTGGGTGTGTGTGGGGCCCAATTTTTGGAAAAAAGGGAGACTCCGCTTGGAGTAACCCTTGCTTGCTGTGTTTTTAAAAGAAGCCAAGATGAACAGAGCTGGGATCAGGAAAGACTTTGCTACCTACCCCGGTGTCATCCTGGGGACGGATAAGAATGGCGTATTTTTGAATGTGCTTGATGCAAATCTAGCTGTGAATTGTACAACTGGGGCACAACTGCTGCCACTGAAGGGGTGGGTGTGTGTGGGGCCCAATTTTTGGAAAAAAGGGAGACTCCGCTTGGAGTAACCCTTGCTTGCTGTGTTTTTAAAAGAAGCCAAGATGAACAGAGCTGGGATCAGGAAAGACTTTGCTACCTACCCCGGTGTCATCCTGGGGACGGATAAGAATGGCGTATTTTTGAATGTGCTTGATGCAAATCTAGCTGTGAATTGTACAACTGGGGCACAACTGCTGCCACTGAAGGGGTGGGTGTGTGTGGGGCCCAATTTTTGGAAAAAAGGGAGACTCCGCTTGGAGTAACCCTTGCTTGCTGTGTTTTTAAAAGAAGCCAAGATGAACAGAGCTGGGATCAGGAAAGACTTTGCTACCTACCCCGGTGTCATCCTGGGGACGGATAAGAATGGCGTATTTTTGAATGTGCTTGATGCAAATCTAGCTGTGAATTGTACAACTGGGGCACAACTGCTGCCACTGAAGGGGTGGGTGTGTGTGGGGCCCAATTTTTGGAAAAAAGGGAGACTCCGCTTGGAGTAACCCTTGCTTGCTGTGTTTTTAAAAGAAGCCAAGATGAACAGAGCTGGGATCAGGAAAGACTTTGCTACCTACCCCGGTGTCATCCTGGGGACGGATAAGAATGGCGTATTTTTGAATGTGCTTGATGCAAATCTAGCTCTGAATTGTACAACTGGGGCACAACTGCTGCCACTGAAGGGGTGGGTGTGTGTGGGGCCCAATTTTTGGAAAAAAAGGGAGACTACGCTTGGAGTCACCTTGCGGTGTTTTACATGATTTTAGAAGGGCGTGCCATGCCTATATCTGTGTGTCCTCCTCTTTTTCCTTGTCCAGCTGTTTTGTTTTCGCATGAGTATATGTCCTTGTCACTTTCCCATGTGTTTGTGTTGTGTTGTGAGTTGTTTGTCACCTTTTGGACACCTTTGAGGGTGTTTTCTAGGTGTTTTTATGTGTTTGTGATTGCCTGCCATTGTTTCCTATGCAGTTCGAGTTCGGTTCGTTGAACGTTCGACGAGCCGAACTCGAACGGGACCTCCGTTCGGCGAACCGACCTCGAGCCGAACCGGGGCCGGTTCGCTCATCTCTAGTAACTACCTGACGTAAGCCCCGGGAGAGCAAGTGCCAATACCACTGGAATGGCACTGGAAACAGAGGTGGTTATCAGCTTTTGCATTCTAACAGGGGAAACATGAGGTATGAAGAGGTGTTTATCAAGTAATGGACAATTACTTTAAGGAAGGTTGAAGATTTCATTTTAAAAACTATTGATCAACTAGAAGGACAACAGAAGGTAAAAGTTTCTACTACATGACTACTAATAAGTAGGGAATTTGAGTGGATAACTTTCAACAATGAATCCAAATGGAAAAGGGATACTGGAGAGATTCTGAAAAGTACGGTTGAAATCGGAAGTTTACATACAGTATCTAAAAAGTCCCAGCTGCATCTTTTTATCACTCTCTGACATGAAAGCAGCATAAACCTTTCCCATTTTAGGTCAATTAGGAACCTAAATCTATTATATAAAGCTGAGTGTATGTATGTGTGTGTGTGTGTGTGTGTGTGTGTATGCATGTCCGCTAAAGGAATTCGCACTGTTGCATTTACAATCGCGAAATTCGCCTCATGTCTCAAAGAACGTTATAGACTATGTTTTGATGGGAAAATTTAATCCAACGCTTTACAGTTACTCTCCAAAAAACCTGCTTACATTAAAGTCAATGGAACTAGGCACTACTGGTAATTATTAGCAGCTCTGATTGGTTGCTATAGGAACAAAGGACATTTATAGTATAAGAAACTTATGTGTGAAGTGTAATGGTGGAATATTGTGGATTGTTTACCATATTGGAACTTTTGGCTAATACTCTGGGACTGAAAGAGTAAAAATGAATGTTAAGTAAATTGAGTTTCATTGCATGACTGGATGCATGCAAAAGTTCTGTTGGTGCCAAAATTCACTCAGTATGTAAACAGATTTATAAAACTAGAGAATTGTTATTTAACTCTTATTAATATGGATTTAAATTTGATTACAATACCCTTAGATGTTTAGCATGCTTTTTTTGTTTCACTCTTTGTCTCTGCAGAAATTATTAGGGCCTGGGTCGGCCAAATGGTGGATAGGGATGATGCAGGATGAGGGAAGGGATAAGGTGGATGGCTATTGTGAAATATTTAGATTCTGTTTGTTTTCTTCTATATATACAGTACAGACGAAACGTTTGGACACACCTTTTCATCTCTAGAACAACTATTAAGAGGAGACTTTGTGCAGCAGGCCTTCATGGTAAAATAGCTGCTAGGAAACCACTGCTAAGAACAGGCAACAAGCAGAAGAGACTTGTTTGGGCTAAAGAACACAAGGAATGGACATTAGACCAGTGGAAATCTGTGCTTTGGTCTGATGAGTCCAAATTTGAGATCTTTGGATCCAACTACCGTCTCTTTGTAGTAAAGGTGAACGGATGGACTCTACATGCCTGGTTCCCACCATGAAGCATGGAGGAGGAGGAGGTGTGATGGTGTGGGAGGGCTTTGCTGTTGACACTGTTGGGGATTTATTCAAAATTGAAGGCATACTGAACCAGCATGGCTACCACAGCATCTTGCAGCGGTGTTCTATTCCATCCGGTTTGCGTTTAGTTGGACCATCATTTATTTTCAACAGGACAATGACCCCAAACACACCTCCAGGCTGTGTAAGGGCTATTTGACTAAGAAGGAGAGCGATAGGGTGCTAGGCCAGATAACCTAGTCTCCACAGTCACCAGACCTGAACTCAATCGAGATGGTTTGGTGTGAGCTGGGCATGCAGAGTGAAGGCAAAAGGGCTAACAAGTGCTAAGCATCTCTAGGAACTCCTTCAAGACTGTTGGAAGACCATTTCTGGTGACTACCTTTTGAAGCTCATCAAGAGAATGCCAAGAGTGTGCAAAGCAGTAATCAAAGCAAAAGGTGGCTACTTTGAAGAACCTAGAATATAAGACATATTTTCAGTTGTTTCACACTTTTCTAAGTATTTCATTCCACATGTTTTAATTCATAGTTTTGATGCCTTCAATGTGAATCTACAATTTTACAACTCTTTGAATGAGAAGGTGTGTCCAAACTTTTGGTCTGTACTGTAGTTCTGTTAACTGGATAAAAATAAAGAGATTTAAAAAAAAAAAAAAAAAGATTTATTTATATTGTAGCCATACAGCTCACTTGGTTGTAGTTTGAGGTAAACACAGGGAGCAATTTCAGTAAAATGTCTGGGCTGGTTTATTTAGACTTCATAACCATTCAAGATAACAAAATCAAAACAACCTTTTCCAGCGAAAAGAGAAAATATAAAGCAAATAGTCCACACTACAGTGAAGGTTCACCCACTCGGCTCTCATTCCTTAGCAAGTAAAACCAACAGTGGAGATCTGTGCAACTCCATACACAGACACCTAATGAATCCACCTGGACTTTCTTATGTGTACATACCATGCCCCCAAGGCGTGGATGTGTGAGTAGCCAATCCCACCCATCTCACTGATTGTTCATAAACTGGGCCCTTGTCGGCCTTATTAGTCCTCTCAGTTCTACACATACTGAAGCTAGCTTCCAGGTTTACACAACAGTTCAAAAGTTTGAGGTCACTTAGATATTTCCTTATCTTTGAAAGAAAAGCACATTTATTTTCAATTAAGTTAACATTAAATTAAACAGAAATACACTCTATACATTGTTAATGTGGTAAATGACTATTCTAGCTACAAACATCTGTTTTGTAGTGCAATATATACATAGGTGTATAGAGGCCCATTTCAAACAACCAAAACTCTAGTGTTCTAATGGTACATTGTGTTTGCTAACTGTCTTAGAAGGCTAATGGATGTTTAGAAATCCTTTGAAAACCCTTGTGCAAGTATGTTAGCACAGCTGAAAACAGTTTTGCTGATTAGAGAAGCTATAAAATTGACCTGCCTTTGAGCTTGTTGAGATTCTGGAGTATTACATTTGTTGGTTCCATTAAACTCTCAAAATGGCCAGAAAAAGAGAACTTTCATGTGGAACTCTATAGTCTATTCTTGCTCTTGGAAATGAAGGATATTCCATGCGAGAAATTGCCAAGAAACTGAAGATTTCCTACAACGATGTGTACTAATCCCTTCAGAGGAGAGCACAAACAGGCTCTAACCAGAGTAGAAAGAGAAGTCGGAGGCCCCGCTGCACAACTCAGCAACAAGACAAAGACATTAGAGTTTCTAGCTTGAAAAATCGATGCCTCACAGGTCCTCAACTGGCAGCTTCATTAAATAATGCCCGAAAAATGCCAGTGTCAACGTCTACAGTGAAGAGGCGACTCCGGGATGCTGGCCTTCAGGGCAGCATGTCAAAGAAAAAGCCATATCTGAGACTGGCTAATAAAAGGAAAAGATTAATATGGGCATAAGAACGCAAACATTAGACAGAGGAAGATTGGAAAAAAGTGTTATGGACAGACAGATCAAAGTTTGAGGTGTTTGGATCACAGAGAAGAACATTTGTGAGACGCAGAACAACTGAAAAGATGCTGGAAGAGGGCCTGACGCCATCTGTTAAGCATGGTGGAGGTAATGTGATGATCTGGGGTTGCTTTGGTGCTGGTAAAGTTGGATATTTCTACAAGGTAGAAGGGATTTTGAATAAGGAAGGCTATCACTCCATTTTGCAATACCATGCCATACCCTGTGAACAGCGCTTGATTGGAGCCAATTTCATCCTACAACAGGACAATGACCAAAAGCATACCTCCAAGTTATTATGCATGAACTATTTAGGGAAGAAGCAGGCAGCTGGTATTCTATCTGTAATGGAGTGTCCAGCCCAATCACCAGATCTCAACCCTATTGAACTGTTGTAAGAGCAGCTTGATCAAATGGTACGCAAAAAGTACCCATCAAGCCAATCCAACTTGTGAGAGGGGCTTCTGGAAGCATGGGGTGAAATATCTCCAGATTAGCTCATCAAATTAACAGCTAGAATGCCAAAGGTCTGCAAAGCTGTAATTGCTGCAAAAGGAGCATTATTTGAGGAAAGCAGAGTTTGAAGGAGAAAATTATTATTTCAAGTAAAAATCATTATTTCTAACCTAGTCACTGTCTGACTATATTTGCTATTCATTATGCAATTAATTTGATGAATAAAAGTTTGAATTTTCATGGAAAAGACAAAATTGTCTTGGTAACCCCAAACTTTTGAACTGTAGTGTACCATGGCCCCAGGGTATGGATATGGGAGTAGCCAGTCCCACCCATCTCACTGACTGTTCGTACACCTGGCCATTGTCGGCCTTATTATTAGCCCTCTCAGTTCTACACGTACTTGCGCTGGCTTCCGGGCTTATATCACAGAGGATAACTACCTCTGTGACTTCTAGGACGTGTCCGGCTCCCATCTTACAATATGTATAAAACAAAAAGTTTTCATGTTACATATCGCTAAATAAACACACAGCTAAATCATGATCCAGTTGTTTTGTATTTTGCTTCTTCTATACTCCAAGCATAGTAATACATTTTAACAAAACATCTTGATTGCCCTTTAAGTAGATATGGTTTTATAATATCAAGCAATTTTATGTATTGAAAGTCTTGTTTCAAAGTCTTTCTGATTACTTAGTCTGAGGTCATCATCCTTAGAAACAAATTGCTCTCTGAAGCATAGCAAATGCACTGGCTCTATGGAGGGATGTTTGCATAGCAAATTATCTGTAAATTTGAACATTGCCTGAATAATTCACTCCACTGTTTTATCCAGTCACACTAGACGCATAAAAGCCATCACAAATGTGTTAAGCCTTCCAAGTATTCAATTTAAAGACCTGCTTTAAAAATATTTAACATGCAACCCTGCACTGAAAAGCCTGTGGGGTAGAGAAACATAACCTATTTAATAGAATGTTGGAAAAAATTCTTTTTAAATTCAAATACTCTTGAATTCAAGAAGATGAATTAAATTAACTTGAATAATGTGAAGGGATTTTCTAAACTGTAATTAAAAGTCGTAATGACTGCACCATACAATCTGAACAAACCAGCACTAAAAAATACACGCCATGATTATAAGGACTAATACGTGAACATTCTAATTGGACATTGGGATTGAAAATGTTGATACTCCACAGTAAAAGGGACCAGTCCAATCATGTCACAATTATAGTGAAAATGTTAACGTTGAGTGTAAAACAAATATTTCTAAGAAATTAAAGGATTTGTAAAGGTATATGGTATTCATCTTTAATAACACATCGATAGGGGTTCGATACCTGGTTCTCTCAATGATCAGCTGTTTGCTTCAGTTGGATGTTATCACTTTGACAAAGCTGCTGAGTGTAGCTCTTCTCTAAGGGTACCTTCACACTTTAGCGATGCAGCAGCGATCCGACCAGCCATCTGACCTGGTCAGGATCGCTACTGCATCGCTACATGGTCGCTGGTGAGCTGTCAAACAGGCAGATCTCACCAGCGACCAGTGACCAGCCCCCAGCCAGCAGCGACGTGCAAGCGACGCTGCGCTTGCACGGAGCCGGCGTCTGGAAGCTGCGGACACTGGTAACTAAGGTAAACATCGGGTATGGTTACCCGATGTTTACATTAGTTACCAGCGCACACCGCTTAGCTGTGTGTGCAGGGAGCAGGGAGCCGTGCACACTGAGCGATGGCTCCTTGCTCTCCTAGCTACAGTACACATCGGGTTAATTAACCCGATGTGTAATGCAGCTACATGTGCAGAGAGCAGGGAGCCGCACACACTGCTTAGCGCTGGCTCCTTGCTCTCCTAGCTACAGTACACATCGGGTTAATTAACCCGATGTGTACAGCAGCTACATGTGCAGAGAGTCGGAGCCGGCAGCACAGGCAGCGTGAGAGCGGCGGAGGCTGGTAACTAAGGTAAATATCGGGTAACCACCTTGGTTACCCGATGTTTATCTTGGTTACAGCTTACCGCAGCTGCCAGATGCCGGCTCCTGCTCCCTGCTCGCTTCATTTGTCGCTCTCTCGCTGTCACACACAGCGATCTGTGTGTCACAGTGGGAGAGCGCCTTTGAAGAAAACGAACCAGGGCTGTGTGTAACGAGCAGCGATCTCGCAGCAGGGGCCAGATCGCGGCTCAGTGTCACACACAGTGAGATCGCTAATGAGGTCACTGCTGCGTCACAAAAAGCGTGACTCAGCAGCGATCTCAGCAGCGAGCTCGCTGTGTGTGAAGCACCCCTTAGTGTAATAGCCGCTTACAGCCACTGTTGGAAAGTAGAGCACAGCTCTTATTCTGCAGTAGCCACCATCGGATTTAGGTAGCCACAACACTTTGAATAGATCATGGCTCAGTGTTTATATTCGGCAAGCACCATAGCAAAAAAACAATGGATCAGTTGTGATGGTGGATGTCAGACTATCACCGATCTGCTATTGATGACCTATCCAGTAGTTAGGTCATCAATACTATATGCTAGGATAACCACTTTAATATCTTTGCAGAAGATGACGCTTACAAGACAAAATAGATAGATAGATAGATAGATATATACATATCAGAAAAATTCTGGCACACCAACAAGAAGAAAAAAACTTTTATGCAAACAGAAGTCTTTTTATTTATATACTTTTGTGTCTCAAAACAGATTCAGACACCAAAGTTTCGGCACAATGTGCCTTTTTCAATAAATAAACATAGGTCAATGTAAATCAAACAAAGTTACACAGTAAACATCGAGTCATCCAAAGTATTTATATGTTCACTATTGCGCAATATCCATTTTAACGTCACTACCTACATTTAAGCCAGGTGACTTCTTTTGGATAGATATAGCCTATCTATTGTCCTTTGGTTATTTCCTTTGCATTACAGTGTATTGCTTGCAATTTTCCAAATTTTGTACTCACGCCCACATGACTCAGCTCCCCTCGGTATAATATGTTGACTTGCAATTATTTCCCAACATTTTTAATTTTCTTATTATGATCTTGTATTATGTATACATGTTACACTGAATTTGTGTTACAAGTACTTTGTATGATTCTATGTATTACTGTGTAACTTTGTTTGATTTACATTGACTGATGTTTATTTTTTTGTTTAGATGTACCTTGAAAAAGGCACATTGTGCCAAAACGTTGGTGTCTGAATCATTTTTGAATCACAAAACTATATAAATAAAAAGACCCTGTTTGCATAAAAGTTTTTTCTTCTTGTTGGTGTGCCAGAATTTTTCTGATATTGGCTTATTCTATATTTGTGAGCACCCACCCACATACAGAGAGCGAGTTTAACCTCTACAACCAGATAGATACATAGATTGATAGATGCAGTAATAGACATAACTAAATGGTGTTATTCTCAGAAATTGATGTGACATGAACCAGCTTAATTTTAAATTCCTGTTTTTAAGCTAGAATTATAAAACTCAATACAAAGCCCAACATTCAAAAGAAACCTGAAACACAATACAAAATTAAATATTAAAATGCACATTTATTTTTCTAGCGCTCTATATGTATAAAGTTTTTTTTTTTTTTTACAAACATCCAATGGCTATGTATTAAAATATTGAGCTCATCAGCTCAGTAATTGTTTTTATGGATGACACTATAAACTTTAGTTTATCTCTTCACCCACTCTAAGTATACCTCTCAAACCTTATGAGGACTATGCCACTTTCTTGGCACCAGCATTCAAGTTAGTGTTGCATAATTCCAGATGAATAGTTAAGCATTAGTGATGGGTGAATAGTGAAATATTTGAGTTCTGATTATTCGTTCTGAATACCTAGTACTATTCCCATATTCATTAGAATTCACAAACCTAATGCAAGTTAATGAGGAACCCAAGCATTTTTCTTGAAGATTTCCCAGAAAAATGTTCTGGTTCCCCATTGACTTGCAGGTTTGTTATTTGTGACAAATACTAGAATAGTACTAGGTATTCGGTATGAATAATCTGAACCTGAGTATTTAGTATTCACTCATCACTATTTAGCATGTGTCTCCGACAAGAACAATGTTCAGTTTTCTTTGGAGCCCTCTATCTTGAGTACCTTAGCACTTGCTTTGTCCTAGAATCACTGTTTACTGTCAAATTAAACTTCTTGTGTTCATTTGAGGGGCCTCCTGCAGGCTAAAGCAAAGACATATTATTGCTAGGCGGAATTAACACCCTACAAAGCAACAATTTTGCATACATTTATTCTATACTTCTAGAATATTCCACCAATCTAATAGCACACTGCTTTCAAATGTGTCATTTCAATTAGGGTCCAATATGTGCACATTACTGGACGTCCTTTTTAGGTGGATTCCATCTGAAATTCACCTGAAAACATTTAAAAATGTTAAAACTAATGATCATATGCACAGCAAAGTTGAAACTATTTGCTATGTATAGGTTCACTTTTGTTTCGCTCCTTTTAACTTCTTAAGGCTTCAGAAGCTGTGAAGTGGCTAAGTGAAGTGACCTGATCATTTTTCAGCTGGCTTCCGCTTAGTTGTTTAAATTCATATCTATAAAAAATAATAACCTACGAAGACAAAAAAAAAACAAAACAGAGACAGAGCGAGGGGACTGCTGGGGGGCAGAGGAAAGAGTGCAGGGGGAAAGAAGAGAGTGCACGAGTGAGAGACAGAGCAGGGGGACTGCTGGGATGGCAGAGGAAAGAGCACAGGGGGAGAGAAGAGAGTGCATGGGTGAGAGACAGAGTGGGGGGTCCTATGTGTGAGTATATGTATGTATGTATATATATATATATATACATATATATATATATATATATATATATATATATATATATAATTGCCTTATTCTGTGTCTGTCTGTCTGTCATGCTCCAAAATTGTGTCCTTACGGTGACACAAAGCTGATTGACCGCTGGGCTCGCCATGGCCCCGCCCCCCCCCCCACGGATTGGCCTCTCGCCCCGGCTCTCTGCAGGCCCCGCCCCCCCTCATGCAATGCACGCTCGCTCTGGCCCAACTGACACGGAGCTCCGACTCCCAGGTGAGTACACACACACATCAGATCACACTCACTCTCACACACACCTCACACATCAGATCTACACACTCACAACATCCTGGGATATCGCTTGCTTCTACACCGGCTCCGTCACGATCCCAGCAGCGCCAGACATAACCTTGCGATGCTGGGATCTTGACGGAGCCCGTGAACGCTGGTAACCATTATACACATCGGGTAACTAAGGTCCCTTGGTTACCCGATGTGTATCATAGTTACCAGTGTACACCGGCTCCGTCACGATCCCAGCAGCGCCAGACATAACCTTGCGATGCTGGGATCTTGACGGAGCCCGTGAACGCTGGTAACCATTATACACATCGGGTAACTAAGGTCCCTTGGTTACCCGATGTGTATCATAGTTACCAGTGTACACCGACTCCGTCACGATCCCAGCAGCGCCAGACATAACCTTGCGATGCTGGGATCTTGACGGAGCCCGTGAACGCTGGTAACCATTATACACATCGGGTAACTAAGGTCCCTTAGTTACCCGATGTGTATCATAGTTACCAGTGTACACCGGCTCCCGGTACACATGTGCAGGGAGCCGGCATTATACTCCTCTCCCCCCAGGACTACTCCTCCTATTACAGTCCTCCTATTATACTCCTCTCTGAGTATAATAGGAGAACTATTATAGCATGGGGGATGTAGCATGATGGGGGGTGCGCAGCATGGGGGATGTAGCACGATGGGGTGCGCAGTATGGGGGATGTAGCACGATGGGGAGTGCGCAGCATGGGGGATGTAGCACGATGGGGAGTGCGCAGCATGGGGGATGTAGCACGATGGGGGGTGCGCAGCATGGGGGATGGAGCACGATGGGGGGTGCGCAGCATGGGGGATGTAGCACGATGGGGAGTGCGCAGCATGGGGGATGTAGCACGATGGGGAGTGCGCAGCATGGGGGATGTAGCACGATGGGGAGTGCGCAGCATGGGGGATGTAGCACGATGGGGAGTGTGCAGCATGGGGGATGTAGCACGATGGGGAGTGCGTAGCATGGGGGATGTAGCACGATGGGGAGTGCGCAGCATGGGGGATGTAGCACGATGGGGAGGTGCGCAGCATGGGGGATGTAGCACGATGGGGAGTGCGCAGCATGGGGGATGTAGCACGATGGGGAGTGCGCAGCATGGCGGATGGAGCACGATGGCGGGTGCGCAGCATGGGGGATGTAGCACGATGGGGAGTGCGCAGCATGGGGGAAGTAGCACGATGGGGGATGTAGCACGATGGGGGATGTAGCACGATAGGGGGTGCGCAGCATGGGGGATGTAGCACGATGGGGCGTGCGCAGCATGGGGGATGTAGCACGATGGGGAGTGCGCAGCATGGGGGATGTAGCACGATGGGGAGTGCGCAGCATGGGGGATGTAGCACGATGGGGAGTGCGCAGCATGGTGGATGTAGCACGATGGGGAGTGTGCAGCATGGCGGATGGAGCACGATGGCGGGTGCGCAGCATGGGGGATGTAGCACGATGGGGAGTGCGCAGCATGGGGGATGTAGCACGATGGGGGATGTAGCACGATGGGGGATGTAGCACGATGGGGGGTGCGCAGCATGGGGGATGTAGCACGATGGGGAGTGCGCAGCATGGGGGATGTAGCACGATGGGGAGTGCGCAGCATGGGGGATGTAGCACGATGGGGGGTGCGCAGCATGGGGGATGGAGCACGATGGGGAGTGCGCAGCATGGAGGATGGAGCACGATGGGGAGTGCGCAGCATGGGGGATGGAGCATGATGGGGGGTGCGCAGCATGGGGGAGGGAGCACGATGGGAGGTGCACACCTCCCCCCCAACACACACACACACACACACACACAGGGAACCACAAACACCGCCATACACAGACACCCACACACACAGACAACGCTGCACACACACAACACCCAACACACAAACACCGCGGCATACATAAATATACGCACATACCGCACAACACACACATTGCACAAAACATACCTCCCCCAAAACACACCACACCCACACAAACCGCGCAACACACACACACACAACGTGACAGACACACAGCGCTCCACAAACAATGCAACACACATACAACACCGCTCTCAACCCCCGCCACACCCAGACAACACCCAGAACATGTACAGCGCCCTACACAAACACTTGGTAACTACACACAACAACATATATATATATATATATATATATATATATATATATATATATATATATCTATAACAAAAATCATACATTAACTACACAATGCGTAAATTCTAGAATACCCGATGCGTAGAATCGGGCCACCTTCTAGTATATATATATATATATATATATATTGTGAGACTCATGTGTGATTAGTGGATGAGGGCAGGTATATCTCACCCCGGTATCGGTCCTATGTGACTTAGCCTAGCCAGGATCACCTGGCTACTAATGGATTAATGGGAGGTGAAGGACGGAGGTAAAAGGAATCTGGGAAGTTGGGGGAGGGTCTCCATCTGGGAACACAGTAAGCCTGTCTGTGAAGGAGACACTTGTGAGGAGCAGTGCCTGATGTTTGTATGGTTTAGCTGGAAGGTAGAAGCCCTCCAGTTGGTAGTTAGGATAACACCGTGTATAGTTAGTGCCGGACAGGCAAGGATTTATTTTGTTGGTGTTTTTTTTTTCTTTTTGTTTATGCTTCACTGCAATAAACCTGACCAAGCCTCAGTTACACCTTGAATTCGGCTGTCTGCCTGAGGTGAATACGTGCCCTTTGAACCCAACAAAGGCGATCCCGGAGCGTGTTATCACAATATATATATAGATACCATACACACATGGTTTATATATCTACTATACACTCCGATTAGGTGCTATACACAATGAGTTGGCAGAGGGCTGGACTGAACACTGAGGCTGGGCGGTGCCAGCTGTGACTGTGAAGTTCGGCAGTCAAACATGTGGACAGGAAAATAAAGTGTGTGCAGAGAATAAAGTAAAAAATTCAAGAGGAACAAAAGATAGAAACAAAAAAAACCTCAAGGCATGTTTTAAATGACAATAAAGCACAGATTAGCTTAAAAGAAATTTGATTTTGTGGCCGGACAACTTCTTTAATTTTAAAATTAATCCCTAAAGATAAATAGGGAGAATTTACCCTAATGTATAACCTTTGGATTTTAACTGTTTTGAACCCCAATAAAAAATATTCAGCTCATACATTCCCCTTTAAACAACGTGCATTATTTTAGTAAATTCCTTTTTGTGTTTCATTTCTTTTTCTTAATAAATAATTCAGCAAAACTTGAAATCTGGTTAAGTGCGAGATATTTTTAACTGCTGTATAGTTGCAATTAAACTGCTGTTGGCTTTAGTGTATTTATGTCATGGTTGTCTTGCAATTTTGAAGGTTGGCATACAGACAGTTAAATGAATTATGACTTTATGACATGACTTGTCATGTTCATCATATTGTGTCAAGTCACATTAAACAGCAACATCTCCGGTGGTGCAGAAAGAGAGATAACCCCATATAACCTTGCCTAATACATCTTTCATGTGTTTCAAAAGAGCACCACAGCTGATTTAAAGTGAAAAGCACACAATCAGGATTTACCTGTTACAGTTATTGCTTGGCTCAAGAAAAAACATATTGTGAGTACGTAGTCCAGCACTAGCACTTACAGACCCACTAAGGTGACAATTGCTTTCAATATTTTCTGAGTCTTTTCAGTTAGATGACACATCTCTGCAATGTATAGCTTTGAGAGTATATCTGCTTCGAGAAGCATTTTAGGGATTATATTTATACAATGTATTTATAATATTTTTTTTAAAGAGTTATTTTTATCGCTCAGTATGGACACATAAAATCTGTTCACACAAAAAGTATTATATTTATATATGTGATAAACTGTATATTGTGTTTTCTTAGAACGCTTGTTTTTAGTGTATTTTCATGTTTTCTTTCATTAAACACCTTAATCCCTTTCCTAGTGACCAATTTTTGTTTTCAAATTTTAGTATTTAAGACCCTTCACCCAAAAGTTTTCTATTTGTGCAAGACAACTTCAAGTTTTGAATTACATTATCTTCCAGGAATGGTTAAATGGTGAAAAAAAAGCCATTTTGCCATTATTGTTTTGAGGTTTGTTTTTACGACATTCAAAATAAAATATTTTATTTAATACATTTTATTTTTAAAAACTTGTTCACCTACTTTTTACTTCATTTTTTAGTCCCCTTAGGATACATGAACCTATGATTGTTTGCTCGCCTTCCTTTTTGAGCCAGGTATTTCATTTATAAAACTTCCTATGGGCAGGTGTGTGAACTAGTCAGACTCTGGTCCTGTTCTGCCCCCATCTACATTGAGGCAGTTGACACAAGGTGAGGTTTTAATACTAAAGTTTAGAATCATCCCCATTGGGTTACAGCTTGTCTTGGTGCGATGGCTTTTATGCTTTTTTTTTCTCAAAAACAGTGTTACTAAGTACCAAATGTACTATTACTATTTACTTACTGTAGGGCAAATACTTATTTTGTTTCTATATTAGGTTGTGTCTGTTAAATCGCCACAGTGCGAACATGCTTTTATATGCCGTATGTATAACAACTTCCCATTTGGCTTATTTCTTTAATTTTGCTGTGATTCTTCACACTCTGTGCAAACAAGAGCATTACCCCTCTTTTTTAAAGGGAACCTGTCAGTTCCCATATGCCTTGTAATCTACAAACAGGGTGATGTGTGGCCTACAAACCCCTTCCTACCCATCTCTGCGTTGTAATACTGTGTAAAATGAATGTATAAAAAAAGTTTTATAACTTACGTGTTCCCTATCTAAATAAGCAGGGGGACTAGTTTCTATAGCATCACTTCGCCTCCGTCTAGTTTGCCCTCTTTCTGTGGTATACCACCATTGTGGGCGTGATACCATGGATTTACATAAGAAACTCCATGCGCTTCCGACCATGTGCAGAGCGTGTCTAAAGTCGGCAAGCAATCACCCAGCTAAGAAGGCTGCGCGAATGAGAAGCATGTACGCGCGGGATTTCTAGGAGCTGACGCTGATGTCGCTCATGTAAATCCATAGGTATCACGCACACAGGGGTGTGATACCATGGAAAGAGGGCAAACTAGGCGGGGCGAAGTGACATACTGGGGACTAGTCCCTCTGTTCATTTACATAGTGAACACATAAGTTCTAAAACATTTTTTTATACATTATTTTACACAATATCACAACACAGGAATGAGTAGGAAGGGGTTTCTAGGTCATATATTACCCTGCTTGCAGGTTACAAGGCATATGGGACCTGACAGATTCCCTTTAAGCTGGCATTCCATCTACAACACTTCCTATGGGCACATGTCCTAACTAGTCAGACCCTGGAACTACTTTATCTGCATCTACAATGACGTCGGCTGACACAAGCTAAGGTTTTAATACTACAGTTTAGGACCGACCCGATTGGAGTACACCTTGTCACGTTAGAATCGTTTTTTATGTCCAAAAACAGTGTTCCTAGGTCTCTTCTGGTATTTATATGTATTATTACTATTTACTTACTTATTGAAGGGTATATGCTCATTTTGTTTCTATCTTAGGTCTTGTTTGTTAAATAGATACAGTGTGAACATGCTTCTATATATTGCATATATACCAAGTTATGCTCCTGTTTATTTTTTTTTTTTTGCTGTAGTTTCTTGTATTTTGTTAAAACACAGATGTATCTCCTCCTTTTTGAGCTGGCATTTCATCTATATAGCTTCCCTTGGACAGGAGTCTGAATTAGTCGGACTGGTGCTTCTATGTATTTTAGTCATTTTTGACCCTTCACCCAAGAATAATAACATTTCTTTTTTTTTACTTTTCATTCATTTTTGCAAGACAACTTGTAGTTTTGAATGGCATCATCCTCGAGTTGTGGTTAAATGGTGATAAAAATTCCACTTTGCCATTGGTGTTTGAGTTTTGTTTTCACAGCATTACAAAATGACCTGGCAACGATGATTTTTAAGTCAGTGTCATTAAAGTGATTCCAAATTTGTAACTATTTAATATAGTTTAGTGTTTTGAAAACAGTTTGGGAACTTTGTAAAAAATTATTTTTTCTATTTTATTTTTAAACATGTTAAATTACAGTGGAAACTTGATTTACGAGTAACCCGGTTTGCGAGCATTTCGCTATACGAGCAAAGCTTGCTGTAAATTTGTAACTCAGTTTACGAGCAAGCTTTACTGTACGAGCAAATACTCACCGCACAAACTTCCGGTTCCGTACTTTAACCCGCACTGAACCGCTCTTGCAGTCCGCACAAACACACAGAAACACACACAAGCCCGCACACACACATATTATGCTCACCTTACCTTCCATTCCATCGCCGGCCTCATGGTTCTTGTAGTTCGCCAGTACAGGATGTGTATCGGGTAACCATCTCGACGATGGAGGAACTTCCGCTGTCAGTCACTACTCAAAGGCATCACGCTGGCCAATCAGAGGCAAGCAGCTCCTGCCTTTTTTGTCAGCGCCCTGGCAGCAGAAGCTCCGGCATCGGTCGCAATGGTTACCCGATACACATCCTGTACTGGCAAACTACAAGAACCAGGAGGCCGGTGTGGTGAAGGTGAGCAAAATATGTGTGTGTGCGTGTTTGTGTGTTTTTGTGTGTGTTTGTGCATGTGTGGAATGGCACAATAGGAGACCAGGATGGGACATTGAACAAGTAGTGGAACGAATTGTCTGAGCTTGCATTATGTCCTATGGGAAATTTTTCTCTACTAGACGAGTAACTTGGTTTACAAGCATACTCCGAGAACGGATTAAAGATAAAACATTTAAATTTAATGGGGAAGAATCAACAAGTGGGACACAATTGTGAAGTTGAATGAAATGTATTGCTTATTTTAAACTTTTATAAAAAATAATAAACTGAAAATTGGGGAGCGCAATATTACTCGTCCCCTTAAGTTAATACTTCGTAGCGCCCCCTTTTGCTGCGATTACAGCTGCAAATCGCTTGGGGTATGTGTCTATCAGTTTTGCACATCGAGAGACTGAAATGTCTGCCCATTCTTCCTTTGCAAATAGCTTGCGCTGAGTGAGGTTGGATGGAGAGCTTTTGTGAACAGCAGTTTTCAGTTATTTCCACAGATTCTCAATTGGATTCAGGTCTGGACTTTGACTTGGCCATTCTAACACCTGGATACATTTATTTGTGAACCATTCCATTGTAGATTTTGCTTTATGTTTTGGATAATTGTCTTGTTGAAAGACAAACCTCTGTCCCAGTCTCAGGTCTTTTGCAGACTTCAACAGGTTTTCTTCAAGAATGGTCCTGTATTTGGCTCCATCCATCTTCCCATCAATTTAACCATCTTCCCTGTCCCTGCTGAAGAAAAGCAGGCCCAAACCATGATGATACCACCACCATGTTTGACAGTGGGGATGGTGTGTTCAGGGTGATGAGCTGTGTTGATTTTACGCCAAACATTTTGTATGGCATTGTGCCCAAAAAGTTTGATTTTGGTTTCATCTGACCAGAGCACCTTCTTCTACATGTTTGGTGTGTCTCCCAGGTGGCTTGTGGCAAACTTTAAATGACACTTTTTATGGATATCTTTGAGAAATGGCTTTCTTCTTGTCACTCTTCCATAAAGGCCAGATTTGTGCAGTGTACAACTGATTGTTGTCTTATGGACAGACTCTCCAACCTCAGCTGTAGATCTCTGCAGTTCATCCAGAGTGATCATGGGCCTCTTGGCTGCATCTCTGATCAGTCTTCTCCTTGTTTGAGATCAAATTTTTGAGGGACGGCCGGGTCTTGGTAGCTTTGAAGTGGTATGATACTTTTTCCATTTCAATATGATCGCTTGCACAGTGCTTCTTGGGATGTTTAAAGTTGTGGAAATCTTTTTGTAACCAATTCCGGCTTTAAACTTCTCCACAACAGTATCACGGACCAGCCTGTTGTGTTTCTTGGGCTTCATGATGCTCTCTGTGCTTTGAACAGAACACTGAGACTATCATAGAGCAGGTGAATTTATACGGAGACTTGATTACACACAGAGGGATTATATTTATCATCATCAGTCATTTAGGACAACATTGGATCATTCAGAGATCTTCAATGAACTTCTGGAATGAGTTTGCTGCACTGAAAGTAAAGGGGACGAATAATATTGCAAGCCCCAATATTAAGTTTATTCTTTTTTACAAAATTTTAAAATAAGCAATACATTTCGTTCAACTTTCACAATTGTTTCCCACTTGTTGTTGATTCTTCACCATAACATTAAAATTTTTATCTTTATGTTTCTAGCCTGAAATGTGGGAGAAGGTTGAAAACTTCAAGGGGGCCGAATACTTTCGCAAGGCACTGTATATAGTGAAATTAACAATGTCTTTATAAGTGACAGGGGTTATTAATAGCAACTCGTTATAAGTGCGCACTAAAATGCAAGGGAGCTCGTTACTTAAATTGAGCACGTTGATCTACTCGAGTGCTTGATTTGAGTAATGATTGTAAAGGAAGTCAATGGGAAACTCAAGCATGTTTCCAGAAGTCCCTCTCACATGGTCTGTGGGATGGGGGTGGGAAAATCGTTGAAATGGTGAAATGAAAGGAAATAGTGCTCAAATCAAAAGGGAACAACATGGGGAAGATGCCTGAATGCATCTCTGACTCCCAGGTAATATTGTTGGCAGAGTATTACGGTACTTTTTAAGGAATGACAATAAAACATCCAAAACCAAAGATAAAATGGATTTTACAGGAAAAGATGATAGGAAACAATCTTTCCTGTATAATGACAAATTAAAAAAGAGGAAAAAAAACCCACCTTCTCCATGCCTTGGGATATGCTCACATGTAATAATCTTTCAAAATGCAGCACTTTTACATTTGAGTCATTAAAAAACAATGGTGTGCATTAGATTTATGAATTCTCATAGCTTTTTCTGTAAAAATAAGCTGACAGCAGAGCAATATAAAGCCAAATCAAATGTTCCTTTTTTTCTGATGCTTTCCCATGCACCCCTTCCCACACAAAAAAGGGTATATGGTTCATAGTTTCTTCTTTTTCTCCTCCTCTACCATTTCGGAAGGGTTATCATGTGACCCTCGCTCCAAATTTTTAGAGGTCAATCAGACAGCCATCACTCATAATTATTAAAGGGCCATCAGGTGGCCCTCACTCATAATTTTAGAGGGCCATGAGGCAACCCTCACTCATCAGGTGGCTCTAAGTCATAATTTTTAAAGTGCCATCACACAGTCCTCATTCATGCTCTTAGAGAGCCATCAGATGGCCCTCACTCATAATTTTTAGAAGGCCATCAGATGGCTGTCACTCATAATTTGTATTGTCCATGGAGTTCAGCCAAATCTGAGACTCGCATGCCACAGTGACTGCTCCTTCACTGCTTATATTGATCCTGTAGGTTTTAGTGTTAAGCGGGAATAAGAACTGATAGGTGCATCCGCTTGTCAACTGAAAATGCTGACAGGCTGACTGTTCTCAAAATTAACAACATCTGGATGTGCTCAGACTTCTCAATCCCATCGGATGACAGCAGCAGAACATAAAGCCAAATAAAATTTTCTTTCTTTTCCTGGTGTATTCCCTTTTACCCCCTCCAACCCAAATATAGTTCATGGTTTCTTCTTTTTCTTGTTGTCAGCCTCCTCCTCAACTTCCACACCATATCAACATTGTCATCATGTGACCCTTATCACAATTTCTAGACGGCCATCAGGTGGCCCTCACTCATACACTTTGGAGGGCTATTAGGCAGCCGTCACTCTTACATTTTTGTAGGGACATTATATCAGCCTGACCATCACCAGCATGCTCAGGTACATGTCATCAAAGCACCCAAGTAGGTGGGCTAAACACTTGGGCCCATAATCAGTGTTACTACTTCCGTTTCCCCTGTGCTATGTGCTTGCTAATTCTCTGATTAGGATGCAGTCATGGATGCCTTCCACCGTGCATCTGTCCTTCGACATTAGCATCAGCAACGTTGCCCAAGTCTTTAAACAGGGGCAGCGTTCAGCTGTCCCTACCTCAGGCCTTGGAATGGAAATGCAAATACCCAGTCACCACTCTAGAGCAGGTATCTCCAGCCTCTGGTCCGGTGCAAGGAACAAGTGGTTTGGCTCCCACAGCTGAGTAATCAGTACCATCAAGAGGAACAAGGGAGGAGAGAGAATCCAGCACCGATGTAGTAAAAATATTTTCTTTATTCAAAATTCATAAAATGAAAAATCTGACCAAGTGCAGAGTATAAATACACTTAACGCGTTTCGGAGAAGAACAGACTCTTTATTCATAAGCAATATAATCAGAATGAGTAGCCACGGTGATATATATACCTATACGCCCCTCATCTGATCCGGATCTATATACATAATCCACAAAGTAGTGCTTAGTTTATATACAACAAAAAACAATACATTGCAAGAGTAATAAAAATACAAACATGCAGGAATATAAAAACAATGTTAGATAAACCACATTTTCAATGTAATATATACATAATAGATCATAGCATTGATTTAATTCCACTAAATAACATGCATACAGCTTAGAGGTCCAAAATGCTTGCTTTAAGGCCTCTGCCACACTCACGTGAAATTCACGCATGTGACGAGAGACACGTATTTCCCCTGCGTGTTGCGTGCAGGTAAGTACGTGTCTCTGGTACGTGCGGGACACGTGTGTTCTACGTGTGCTATCCGCGATAGCACACGTAGAACCAGTAATTTACATACTCACCTGGTCTTTCCTGCTGTCCGTGGTGCTGACCCTCGGTCTCCAGCACTCCCGTCTCCCCGCTGCTGCTGCTGCCTGGCAGTGAAATGAATATTCAATGAGAATAATGAGCGGCGGTCGGCAGCGAGAGGCAGCAGCGGGAGAGGCAGGAGGGCTGGAGAAGGTGAGTAAATGTTTTGTTTTTTTTCACTGACACGTGTGTTTTCTCCGGCGCGTGTCACACGGGACCGCATCCACACTACACCCGTGTGGTACGGGTGCGGGCCGTGTGACACCCGTGCTGCGGGAGAAAACACTGACATGTCAGCGCTTTGAAAAACGCACACACGTACATTCCGTGTGGTTTTACGTGTGTTTGCCTGCTACAATAGGGTAGCATTGCTTAACGTGTCTCCGTGCCGCCGGTACGTGTAAAAAATGACAAACACGTGCCGGCGGCATGGATGTGTGTCGCAGGCCTAAGGCAGATTTCTACCAGTCTCCCTCTCCAGAAGGTCCATTAACCCTCTCCATACCTTGATAATTATAAGAAAAGCACAAATCCCCCATTAAATAAAATCTTACAATTATGTGATCTTAGAATGTGGCTATTTTTTCACCAAGTTCCCTCTTGGATATACTACATAAAGTGCAATTCAATTCATATACATGGCAGGTCCAGTTGTAAAAAGCGCATGATCCCTTTTTTTTTCCCACTTTTTCTAACCTTGACCACATTTGAACATGTCGCGATAGCACAATCCTCTATTTTATATATACGTATATAGATCCAAGAAAGAAACTCAAGGGGAAAAAAATCCCCAAAGATTTTTTAATATTATATTGTCATTTAATTTATCCCTGACCACAACTAACATTTATCACAAACAGGGGGAACAAATATCGTATTTTTCAGACCATAAGACGCACTTTTTTCCCCCCCTAATGTTGGGGGAAAGTGGGGGGTGCGTCTTATGGTCTGATTATAGGGCTTCGGCCGGGAATGTGGGTGTTGCGGTGGAGCGGGTCATCGGGGGCATGAGCAGGCTGCAGCAGCACCTGCCGTGACCACGTGGGCCCGCTCATTACATATGCACGCCCATCCTCCCGCCCATCATCTCTCAGCGAAAACGGCGCTGACAGCTGGGCGGGGGGATGGGCGGGGGTGTGCGCGCATAATTAGCAGCCGGCCGTGATCACCCCTGGCAACTACAGCCTGGAGTGATCATGTGCGGCTGTATTCACTGCCCCCGTGCATCATTATAAGAACGGGGAGCAGTGAATCAGTACACTCACCCGTCACCGCGTGTGGAGCCGTCCCCCTGCAGCATCGCGCGATGTCTTCCTGTCTGTGCCGGTCAGCTGATCTAAACACTAGCGGCGCGCACAGCGATGACGTCATCGCTGTGCGCACCGCTAGTGTCCACCAGCTCAGCTGACCGGCACAGACAGGAAGACATCGATTCGCTATGCTGCAGTGCAGACAACGGTGACGGCTCCACACAGCGGCGCTGCAGCTGAGACAGAGATCGGTGCTTCAGGGAGTGAGGAAAGGTGAGTATAAACGTTTATTTTTTTTTTCTGTGCCACAGGCCATATACCACGATGGGGGTATATCATGAGCAGGATGGATGGGGGTATATCATGAGCAGGATGGATGGGGGTATATCATGAGCAGGATGGATGGAAGTATATCATGAGCAGGATGGATGGGGGTATATCATGAGCAGGATGGATGGGGTTATATCATAAGCAGGATGGATGGGGGTATATCATGAGCAGGATGGATGGGGGTATATCATGAGCAGGATGGATGGGGGTATATTATGAGCAGGATGGGGGTATATGAGCAGAATCATATACAAGGCAGGAGGATCCTTACCAGAATGGGGTACCTTAGTAGAGAATTTGGAGACATTACCCCCATAACAGTGTCAGCAGCAGATCCTCGCCCCATAACAGTGTGTCATGACCATATTTTTTAGGTTAAAATTTTATTTTCCTATTTTCCTCCTCTAAAACCAGGGTGCATCTTATGGTCAGGTGCGTCTTATAGTCCGAAAAATATGGTAGATTATATCTCAATATATGTTATAATTATATCGGAGAGGGGGGAAAGGGTAGATGAGGTGATGTACCACTAATAAATCTCTTACTCCCTATCTTATTTTATATAATATGTAATTTTATTAATTTTTATTATTGTTTTTTAGAAATGTATGTAAATTTTATGTATTTTATATGGAAATTAATGAAAGGCAAAGGGGGGAAAATTCCCATATTCCATTATATGCTAAGATCTAAACTAACATAATCTCTCCAGAATTATAGTATATTAGATAAAGGACCCTTCCACTCAATAGATATACAATAAATCAGAGCGGTAATTAAGTCCTCCAGGGTAGCGTGCATTCAACTTAAGGATCCAAAATGCTTCCCTTGAAAAAAGAAGTTTCTGCCAATCTCCTCCTCTATAGGGTCTATTAACCCTTTCAATCCCTTGAATTTGCAGAGAGCTCACATCGCCTCCATGCACCTCCCTGAAATGTTTTGATAAACCCGAGGTTGTGCGATTTTTTTTGGGGGTCAAATGTGGCTGCTGATATATGTTCGCCAAGTCTTTTTTTTTTATTTTTTTATACTGCGTGTAGTACAGCCTATATAATAAACATGGCAGCTCAAACAAGATGCCATATAAACCACATGGTCAGTACTGCAATTTATATATGTTTTTATGTCATATTTTTTACCTCTATTATGAAAAAATTGGTTATCCCTCAAAACGAATCGGCAAATATTACACTTTGGCCACATCTGAACATACCCGTATAGCACAACCACGTTTTTTTCTTTTTTAGATCAAGGAAGGCTGATGGGGAGACGTGATCTCCAATACTCTTTCCCTTTCTTGCCACACATCTAATACCATTTTCCAAAATTTTATGTAGTTTATCATCTTGATAAAGTATGGGTAAATTACATTTTAATAATTTAGTAATTTTATGAAAATCTGTTGAAAAAGGGGTAGAGAAGGTGATGGTCCGATTTGCCGATTTATTGTTCCCTAATCCATTTTTATTTTTGTTAATAGATTTTTCTCCGGAGTTTTTTATAGCGGGATTTATTAAAAGGGACTCCTGTGTTCTGCTCCCTGCTACAATCTGTGCTCTTTTAATGTCCCTATGATTATAACCTCATGCCCGTAATCTGTTATACATACAAGTACTTTCCCGTTGAAAAGATCTGAAGCTGATCTTCGTGCCCTTATAAGTTCACCAAGTGGCAGATTTTTTACAACATGTAAGGGATGGCAACTGTCCGCCCTTATTAAAGTATTTCCACTGGAAGGTTTGCGGAAAAGTTCAGTGTGAATGGATCCACAAGACAAATTCCCCTTCAATTGTAAATCCAAAAAGGAAATTTGTTCACTATCCCAATTAGCTGTAAATTTTAGATTTAAATTGTTTGAATTAAGGTACCCCAAAAATTCATTCACTTAGTCGGGAAAGGAAACTTCAGCATTCCCAGGACGACGCTCCCAAATGATGAGAACGTCGTCCAGGTATCTACCGTACCATCCCATGTTGTCCAAAAAAGGATTATTGGGGCTATGGATAAAGTTCTCCTCCCACCATGCCAAATATATATTTGACAAGGTGGGAGAAAAACTGGATCCCATCGGACAACCGCATATCTGCAGGAAAAATTGACCATCAAATTTGAAATAATTGTTCTGAAGCAAAACCTCCAATACTTGTACAATGAATTCATTCATATCAGGTGAATACAGTTTAAATTTTCTCAAAAAATAACTCAAGGCTACAATTGACAGGGAGTGTTCGATAGACGGATACAATGAAACAATATCGCAAGAAACCCAATTAGATGTGGAGTTCCACGAGATATTTTTGAGACTTGCTAAATGTGATTTTGAATCTTTTATTATTCCTACCACACTCTGTACAATAGGCTGTAGATGACAATCTAGCCAAACCGACAGTCTTTCCCCCACCGAACCCACGCTGGCTAGAAATGGTCGCAACGGTGGGGGAAAGACAGCCTTATGTATTTTCGGCAGGCCATATATGATAGGACAGACCGGACTATCCACCAGGAGAAAATCTCTAGTTTTATCATCTAAAAGGCCACAAGCATGTCCCTCAGAAATAACCCTGGATAATTTCAACCTAACTGCCTCAGTGGGGTCTCCATCCAATTTTCTATATGTGTTATGATCTAACAACATAGATAGCATTTCCCTTTTATATAGTTCTGAATCAAGGAGTACCAAACAGGCACATTACCACACTGCTTGACCTGGAAATCTGCCGTTTAGACTTGTGAACATTATAGCTTTCTGCAACCTCATGGTGTCAGTCAGCCATCCTTCTGTACTTTTCCTAGAGCCACCACTATTTTTCCCAGTGTGATGTCCCCACCTTACATCAGCATATGTCCCATAGCATCTCTCGTGCCCTCATAAATTCAATTACTGGGAAGGTCTACTTAGTGCTCGACACATGGACAAGTATTTTTTGACAGGGTCACTACAATTGCCTGATGGCAAACTGTGTGAGCCTTGTGTGCTACTGATGCCAAGTTCTTTGAGGATGTCCTCTACGTCCTACACCAGTCGCTGCACTCCCTCCACCTCCATCTCCAAATTGTCAAATTGTCATTGTCAAATTTGTTTAGGTGACAAACAGTAAACTGCAGTAGTTGTTGAAAGGTACAAAAGATCAGACAGATTTGTGGCTCTTGCAGCTAAACCTACAACCAGGCATGGTCGTGTGTGATAATAGTCATAACCTGGTGGCGGCTCTGAAGTTTGGCAAGCTCCCACATGTACTATGCCTGGCCTACATGCTCAATGTAGGGGTTTAAAGCTTTCTAGAAACCTACTCAGATTTTCCTAAGCTTCCTATGAGGGTATGCTGCATGTGTGCTTATTTCTGCAAGTCAACTACAACTGCCACTGGTCTGGCAGTGCTGCAGCAACACTTGAAAGTGCCATGCCACCTACTGGTGTGTGATGTGAACACTTCCTGGAACTCAACATTACACATTAATAAGGCCTTGTGAACAGCATAAGGCAGTAGTTGAATTGGGTGTTACATGCTTGCATACCCTGTTTGCCCTGGAAATGTTTCCATTTAGGTATGTGGACATGGAGGCTTTCTGCAACCTCATGGCAGTGACTGTTCCATGATACTTATTCCCCGAGTGCCACTATATTTCTTTGTGCGCTGTCCCCACCTCACACAAGCACATGTCCAACAACAACACTCATGCTCTGACCAACACAGTTAAGTTGCAGTGGCAGTATACATATAGAAGGACTGTAAAACAATCAACCCTCTACGTATCTAATCCAAAACTATCCCTCCTTCAGCAGTTATCCTTACACTTAATGCAGTTAACAGTGATATTAATAGGGAATAAAAATAGATGTAGAACTGAAATGGACCTTTGATTTTTGGTTGCAGATGCAAGGACTGTAAGGTTATCTCTGTCTAGATGGCTCTAATACACTATCCCTTCTCGACCAGCTCTCTGTACACTAATTGCAAGGTCTGTAAGGCTGGAATCCCTGCCTAAAAGCCTCTAATACACTATACAATCTCCAGCAGTTAGCCCTATAAAAAAATACAGTCAAAGAAGATAATAGATTTTTTTTATGTTGCAGCAGCATGGATTTTAAGGCTATGAAATGCTCTTAAATACTGTCCCCTCTCCAGCAAAAGCTCTCTCTACACTATTTCTGGGTACAGTGTGCGGAGCATGGTGTCATTGGGTCTTATATAAACTCCATGACGTGATGCAGCCGGCCAGTCACAGTACTGTCAGTAGCCAATCCCCACATGTTTATTGGCTGAAAAAGAGCTGTGTAACATGTGGGACGTGGACTTGAGCATAGCGCCGGCGCACAAGTACAGTTGATTGTGTATTGAGAGTGCCAAGCACCATGATGCTCAATTGACTACCAAGTAGTATTGAGCATGCTCTCTCATCACTAATAGCAACCCATCGGTACCATGTAATCACATAGTGCAGGAAATGAGTTTCCAAATAGAACAATTAAAACCACTGTCAAAGATTTATAGCAGTATTTACCAGTTTGCGACTGCCCTCTGTAGATAAATGTCAGTATGGCGCCCTGGACAAGCCAGGACGTCACAGGTACTGCAACAACACACCCTACACCCCGGTTAGGAACACCGAAGCCAAACACAAATCCTTGTTGCCTCCCTCCAGGGGCTGATGTCCACACCAGGTGGGGCGGAGCCAGGCGGTTGGCTCCACCCACCGAGAAGTTCACAGTCCTGGAGGCGGGAAAAGGAAGAGAGTCGAGTTTTAGGAGTTGTAGAGTGAGGAAGTAGTAGTGGAGGAACTGACTGACCGTGTCCAGGTATGTGGCCCGGGCACCTTACAGCAAGGTTGGCAGACGGTGGTGACCGTCTGCAGGAGAGGCCGATTGACACACAACCGTGAGGACCAGGGACGGGCGGTGGCCCGCCGGTACCAAACCGGGGAGCGAAGAGAAGCCAGCACCATCCGGCAGGGCCTACGGACCCCGACCAGGCTAGGAGTTGCCGTAAAACGAGTCAAATCCATCAGCGACGGGAACCTCCGGAGTTTCCCAGCAGCAAAGACCCGACTGAAGGCAACCGTCCAAACCGTGAGGGAGATAAAGCTACCGCAAGAGCTAGAGCTCCCAGGGTCAGAGCCTGCGGGCAAAGGAAGGGCTCCCCTAGCCAATATACCGCTGGGGAGTGAGCTATCAGTGGGAAGCCATTGGGGCCGAGAACCGAACACCGATGCAGGGAGAGACAGTTACCGCCAACCTACCGGGAATGACCGCCGCAGCCGTCTGTGGGACTCGTCCATCCAGCCGTTTGTTTTATCAGAAACTCCGTGTGCGTTACTGGCTGAGTAAGTACCACCGTGCCATCTGGCACTGCACTGCCCCGCGACCCTGCACCCGGCCAGGCCCCGCAACCCACCTTCCGACCTCCACCACCGGGCCCCGGGACCACCAAAAACCCCCCTACCCACGGAAGGGAGAAAACATCTCAGCTGCTCCCTGTCAACGTTCCCGGAATCCCCGTACAGAGCAGCGGTGGTGTCCCAACCTCACCACAAACCGTGGGTGGCGTCATGGACAATATCCCTACACCAAAAACCATCCCTTTCACTCACGGGCGAGGAGCGCCGCTCGAGTCCCCGGGATCCGGCCCACCACTCGAGCCACCGACTGAGTGAGCAGCAGCCGGACCTGAGCAGTGGGTGAGCGCAGTGTCCCCTCCCCGCCCGCGACAACTTGGCGTCACGAACAGGATCTTACCGCTCTGCCGTCAGGTAGAGGTGCGCCTTGTGTCCCGCCGGAGGTGTCCGGCCGAAAATTTTTGGAAGCCGCCATATTGGGCGCGAAAAGTCCCCGCTCGAGCGTCTTCCCGAGCAGTGGAGGCGCGAAAGCCAAAGCTCCGCCCCTGAAGAGGAGGTGCCGGAAAGACACCAAGGAGGGACGCGGATGGAGAAATGGCGGCATCTTGGGGCTGGAGCTCGCCGGAGCGTCTAAACTTTGGAAGAGCAGAGGGGGAGTAGCCTTCGAAGACGGTGGCCCAGGTGAGCTCCCCACTGGGACCGCTGCGTGGCTGTAACGAGAGCTGGGTCGTTTCTGTACGAAGGTCAGGGCGCAGAGCCTGCAGCAGTTGTTGGATTGGCGGGCAGAGGTGCGCAGGATGGTCTCCGTGGTGGAGGCCCGGGAGCAAGGGGCCGTGGCGGCCGTGACACGCCGTGACCAGGCCACCCAAGTTCCCAAACCAGCCTTGACTGAGTGGGAGCCGGGGACCGGCCCTGCCGTAAGGGGTCCAGAGAGAGTGCAGCTGATCGAGGAGGAGGTCCCGAGCACGCTGCCCCTGCCGCCGTTTCCAACAGCGATCAGTGGTTCTGGACTGCACTGCTTATGGAAGGAGAACCCAATGTACCGTCCGGTCCCGGACTGGGCCGACCCTCCGCGGTGGTAGCCGCCCCAGGGTCAGCGGTTCTCCATTGCACCGTTGTCCCCGTTGGGACCATCAGTATGTTGTTAAATGTTGAATGATAAGAGTGAATCAACCGGACTGTTACCAGATTGACACCGTGATTGAACCGGCCGTTGCCGGCAACTAGTCCCCGTAGGGACTTTCTGCCACCGTTGCGTAAGGAACTTCTTACGGACAAGCCCGAGAACTTGCAGGGCAACCACAAACTTAAAGGAGTGTAAATATATCTGTTGGCTTGATACTGTAACTGCCTCCGGAGAGGCTGATTTGGGAGGATGGGCCTGGAGGAAAGGGATGGCCCAGGCCCGTCACTACTGTAACCGGTGGCGATCCTCCGGGGGTCAGGGGTCTCCCATGGATGTGGGTCCCCTGAAAGGGACCGTACCCGCTCGGGCAATTTGGTTCTGGACTGGGGCAAGGGGTGCTGCCCATTTTCTTAGGGGCAGCATCAGGGCCAGGTTGTTTGGGCGGGGGGAGCGCGGAAGCCGTTACCGTTTAATAAACGACAACCGTTTCGTAACATTAAAAAGAAGGTGCCTGTCAGACTTCCGGGATTTCCAGTTCTCTTTTGAATGAGCTTGCCCTCTGTTAACATGGAGTTTGCTGTTCTGTTGCCCTACTTCCTGTCCATCTGTTTAAAAGGCCGCCCCTAAGCTTAGTCCAGTCCCTAGTATACTGCTTGCTGTGTACTCCTGCTTTGCTGCTCTTGGTTCCTGATTGACATTTTGGATCCTCCTGAAAAACAACCGACACTGACTCTGGACTTCACCCGGTCTCATCAAGCTGTGCCCGGACTCCGTCTGCCGTCTTTGGTCAGCACTTCTGCCCGGTTCCTTTCGGTTCGTAACCACTCTGGACTCTCATCTCGTGCGGACATTTTTGGACTATACCTATTGCCCTTTGTGTCCCGGCTGCTGCGCATTTAGGCCTTCTGGGGTGATTGCCAGACAGTCCCTGTATAGGGGTTCGCTCTTGGTGGTCTCCCTGGGGGAGTCCGGTGCGTGGCCCCGGGAATTCCCTTCGCTCCGATCCTGGAAGGTATTTCCTGTGTTTATTGTTCTACTGTGTTTTGTTCCGTTTATGTACATATCGTTGGTTACATATTATAAACATCTCTGCACCAAGAACTCGTCTCTGGTTGTCATTGCCCTAACGCAATCGAAATCCTCAGTACATACAATAGTATTACATTATACTCAGGCCATAAAAGGATTTCGCTGGGGCAATGACTGAGACACGAGTAGATCAGCTTTTTTCCATGATTAACTCATTGCAGCAGGAGATGGAGACGGTGCAAACTAAGCTTAGAGATGTGGAGGTACAGCTGGGCCATGATCACCAGGTACTGGGTCCGGCTATTCAGGATTTGCGAACCAGAGTGGAGGCTCAGGAAGCCGCCCCCACTACGTCCGTATCAGCTGCCGGTATGCCTAGGTTACCCCCATTTCGTTTCAGTGGTGATCGTAGTCAGTTTCGTGGATTTGTTAACCAGTGTATACTGTTTTTTGATGTACATGCTGATTATTACCGTTCTGACCGGTCAAAAGTGTTATGTATAATCATGTTGTTAACCTCACGAGCACTGGCTTGGGCTAATCCTATGATAGAGAATCAGGATATCCGTTTAAATCACCTGGATGACTTTCTGACCACAATGGCGCAAATGTTTGATGATCCGAATCGCCGTGCTACCGCTGAATCGGCTCTCCTTTCCTTACGTCAGGGAAAGCGGTCTGTCGTTGAATACGCCACTGAGTTCAAGAGGTTAGTGGTAGACACCGACTGGGGAAACAATGCGTTATTGTCAGTTTTCAGAAAAGGTTTGTCCGGTACCATCAAGGACGAGTTAGCTCGTTCCGAATCTCCAGGGGATTTTGAACTGTTTCTCCAACACTGTGTGCGTATTGATACCCGCTTGACGGAACGTAGACAAGAAAAATGGGCAGCTGTAAACCGGGTAACCAACTTTGCGTTTCCTTCCAGAGAACCCGCTCTCAGGACGCCACGGGAGGCCGAGGATGTTCCTATGCAAGTGGACTCTCTGCAAAAGCGAGAGACCAACGAACGTCGTGAACACCGGCTCCGTGAGCGTTTGTGTTTCTATTGCGGTCAATCGGACCATTTCCTGATTGACTGCCCAAGACGTCCAAATCGCCCAAATAAGGTATTGGCAGCCATGGCAGAGTGTGACAACACGGACGCAGAGTCCGATATCTCTGAGGCAAGTGGACACCTGGATGCGGTATTTCCCTTGACTGTCATGTCAACATCACCTAAGGACTCAGAAGGGAAATACACCCATTGCTCGCTTCCCATTCAGATACGGTGGGAGGGACAGTTAATACCTACATCTGCTATGATAGACTCTGGGGCAGGGGGAAATTTCATGGACTCTTCTTTTGCCAGGAAACACGGTATCCGGACTCAACAAAGATCCTCACCGGTTACAATGGAGACGGTAGACGGATCTCCGTTAGTTTCTGGACCAGTTGATCGGGAAACAGTACCCCTAGAATGTGTGATGAAGCCAGGTCAGCAGGAGACCCTTGTTTTTATGTTGATTTCTTCTCCCCATTTTCCCATTATTTTAGGAATTCCGTGGCTACGGTCTACAAATCCAGTCATCGATTGGGAGACTAAGGAAATATCCTTCCCACCGCAGAGTGGTCCGACCATTAGTCCAACTGTACCGGTTCCAGTAACACCGAATGCGGAGGGCACTGTACAGGTACCTGTTCTACCCCCGGTTTATCATGACTTCGCTGATATATGCGACAAAAGAAAAGCAGATCGGCTTCCCCCGCATAGACCGTATGATTGTCCCATAGACTTACTCCCAGGGGCGGAGATCCCGTTTGGTCATGTCTACCCGTTGGCGGCACCTGAGTTAGAAGCACTAAAGGATTACATCGATGAAAGCCTAGCCAAGGGATTTATTCGCCCTTCTACCTCACCAGCAGGGGCACCCATCTTTTTCGTGAAAAAGAAAGAGGGGACTCTGAGACCTTGTATTGACTACCGGGAACTAAATAAGATAACCATCCGGAACCGGTATCCGTTACCGTTGATTCCTGAGCTATTGGAGAGAGTCCAACAGGCAAAGATATTCACTAAATTGGATCTCCGTGGGGCATATAATCTACTCCGCATACGTTCCGGAGACGAGTGGAAGACAGCGTTCAGATGTCGGTATGGACATTATGAGTATCTAGTGATGCCTTTTGGACTTTGTAACGCTCCTGCGGCTTTCCAACACCTAGTCAACGATATTTTTAGGGATATAATGGACCAATTCATGGTGATTTACCTGGATGATATCTTGATCTTTTCTGATTCCCTACAGGAACACCAGGAGCACGTCAAGACAGTACTTACCCGTCTGAGGGATAACCACCTGTATATTAAACTGGAGAAGTGCGAATTCCATTGCTCACAAATACAATTTTTAGGATATGTCATCTCTCCTCAGGGACTGAACATGGAGTCTGGCAAGATACAAGCAATTCTAGACTGGCCGGAACCGGGAAACATCAAGGAGGTACAACGCTTTGTCGGTTTTGCCAACTTTTACAGACGCTTTATCCGTAACTTTTCAGAGATCGTCCGTCCTATCACTCTGTTAACCAAGAAAGGACAGAAGTTTGTGTGGTCCGCCCAGGCCCAGGAAGCTTTCAATCGTCTCAAGGTTTGTTTTACCTCAGCGCCCATACTAATACACCCGAATCCCGCACTCCCCTTCATTGTGGAAGTCGACGCTTCCGATTATGCATTAGGGGCTATCCTTTCCCAAAGGACTGGGGACAAGAGTCTCTTGCATCCGTGTGCTTTCTTTTCTCGCCGGTTGTCCCCTGCAGAAAAGAACTATGACATTGCGGACAAGGAATTGTTGGCGATTATTTCAGCTTTTAAGGAATGGAGACACCACTTACAGGGAGCTGCGCAGCAAGTGATAGTACTCACAGATCATCGTAACCTGGAATTTCTTAAGTCTGCCAGGTGCCTGTCTCCACGGCAAGCCCGTTGGAGCTTATTCCTTAACCAGTTCAATTTTATCGTTACATACCGTCCAGGTTCACGTAATGGGAAAGCCGATGCCTTGTCCCGAATCCACGCCATGGACTCCGTGCCTGGAACCCCGTCTCAGACCGTGTTATCAGATGCCAATTTCGTTGGAGTAATCCAGGACCAGGACTTGTGGAAGGACATCAAGCTGGCCTATGATGGTGACGTATTTCTTGCTGCCCCCCCGAATGATGTGACTCTTGTTCTTCGGAATGGGGTGTGGTTGAGAGAGCGACGTATTTATGTCCCGGAGGCCGTAAGACTTCGGGTTCTCAAGTTGGTCCATGACTCCGTGTTGGCTGGTCATAGGGGGGTACAGAAGACGCAGGAATTTCTGAGTCGTTTTTTCTGGTGGCCTACCTGTTTAAAGGATGTAAAAGACTATGTCCACTCATGTGTGGTTTGTGCCCGGTGCAAGGTCCCTCGTGTGGCTCCTACGGGACTCCTTCAACCGTTACCCGTTCCATCTCGCCCTTGGGGATCCATCTCAATGGATTTTATTGTGGAGTTGCCAGTCTCAGGCGGTCACAATACCATTTTAGTGGTGGTGGATCGGTTGACAAAAGCTGCTCACTTTATTCCGTGTACCGGTCTTCCCTCAGCCGCAGAGACAGTGGATTTGGTTATCCAGAATATATTCCGATTGCATGGGGTACCAGATGAGATCATCTCTGACCGGGGCGTGCAGTTCACGTCTAAGTTCTGGAAGGGGTTTTGTTCGGCACTCCAGATTGATGTCTGTTTGTCTTCTGCATACCATCCTCAGACAAATGGGCAAACCGAACGGACTAATCAAACCCTGGAACAGTACCTCCGATGTTATGTCAGCCATCTGCAGGACGATTGGTTGAAGATGCTTCCTTTGGTGGAGTTCTCGTATAACAACACTCAGAGCAGCTCCGCTAAGGTAACGCCCTTTTTCGCTAACTTGGGTCACCATCCGAATGTTTTGCCTAGGTCACCGGTTGCGGTTTCGGTGCCAGCGGTGGAGGACAGATTGACGGAGCTACGACAGAATCTGGAGGTTTTAAAGGACACTGTGGCTTCGGCTCAGGAGCGTTACAAGAAGTCGGCAGACACTCACCGGAAACAGGCACCCATGTATAAGGTAGGGGACTCGGTGTGGTTATCCACCAAAAACCTGAGATTGGGTGTTCCTTCGCAGAAGCTGGGACAGAAATTCATCGGTCCGTTTAAGATCACCGGGATCGTGAGCCCTGTGGCCTGTCGGCTGAGGTTGCCGCACCATTTAAAGGTACACCCGGTCTTTCATGTTTCTCTACTCAAACCCGTTTCCCCTAATACGTTTCATGGTCGTATCGTGCCTCCTCCTCCGCCTGTGATGGTTGACGGCGAGGAGCAGTTCGTGGTTGAGGACATTATTGACTCCCGGCTCCATCGGCATCGGCTTCAGTATCTGGTACGTTGGCAGGGGTACTCCCCCGAGGACGATTCCTGGGAACCTGTGGGTAACATTCGGGCGCCCCGGAAGGTTGCTCAGTTTCATCGGCGGTACCCGGACAAGCCAGGCCCTGATCCGTCCTGAGGCCGTGTCTGGGGGGGGGAGTACTGTCAGACTTCCGGGATTTCCAGTTCTCTTTTGAATGAGCTTGCCCTCTGTTAACATGGAGTTTGCTGTTCTGTTGCCCTACTTCCTGTCCATCTGTTTAAAAGGCCGCCCCTAAGCTTAGTCCAGTGCCTGAGTATACTGCTTGCTGTGTACTCCTGCTTTGCTGCTCTTGGTTCCTGATTGACATTTTGGATCCTCCTGAAAAACAACCGACACCGACTCTGGACTTCACCCGGTCTCATCAAGCTGTGCCCGGACTCCGTCTGCCGTCTTTGGTCAGCACTTCTGCCCGGTTCCTTTCGGTTCGTAACCACTCTGGACTCTCATCTCGTGCGGACATTTTTGGACTATACCTATTGCCCTTTGTGTCCCGGCTGCTGCGCATTTAGGCCTTCTGGGGTGATTGCCAGACAGTCCCTGTATAGGGGTTCGCTCTTGGTGGTCTCCCTGGGGGAGTCCGGTGCGTGGCCCCGGGAATTTCCTTCGCTCCGATCCTGGAAGGTATTTCCTGTGTTTATTGTTCTACTGTGTTTTGTTCCATTTATGTACATATCGTTGGTTACATATTATAAACATCTCTGCACCAAGAACTCGTCTCTGGTTGTCATTGCCCTAACGCAATCGAAATCCTCAGTACATACAATAGTATTACAGTGCCTCCCATAAAGGGAAGTTTATGAAGTATGCTTATGTTGAATGTATATATGTTTTACCGTTTTCTATTTTTCTACAGTTAACAAAAATAAAACTGGTGATGGACGAGCAGCCCGCGGATTGTCTGCGTTTAACCAAGGGGGAATGTGGTGCCCTGGACAAGCCAGGACATCACAGGTACTGCAACAACACACCCTACACCCCGGTTAGGAACACCGAAGCCAAATACAAATCCTTGTTGCGTCCCTCCAGGGGCTGATGTCTACACCAAGTGGGGCTGAGCCAGGTGGTTGGCTCCACCCACCGAGGAGTTCACAGTCCTGGAGGCGGAAAAAGGAAGAGAGTTGAGTTTTAGGAGTTGTAGAGTGAGGAAGTAGTAGTGGAGGAACTGACTGACCGTGTCCGGGTACGTGGCCCGGGCACCTTACAGCAAGGTTGGCAGACGGTGGTGATCGTCTGCAGGAGAGGCCGATTGACGCACAACCGTGAGGACCGGGGAGCGAAGAGAAGCCAGCACCATCCGGCAGGGCCTACGGACCCCGACCAGGCTAGAAGTCGCTGTAAAACCGGTCAAATCCGTCAGCGACGGGAACCTCCGGGGTTTCCCAGCTGCAAAGACCCGACTGAAGGCAACCGTCCAAACCGTGAGGGAGATAAAGCTACCACCAGAGCTAGAGCTCCCAGGGCCAGAGCCTGCGGGCAAAGGAAGGGCTCCCCTAGCCATCATACCGCTGGGGAGCGGGCTATCAGTGGGAAGTCATTGGGGCCGAGAACCGAACACCGGTGCAGGGAGAGACAGTTACCGCCAACCTACCGGGAGTGACCGCCGCAGCCGTCTGTGGGACTCGTCCATCCAGCCGTTTGTTTTATCAGAGACTCCGTGTGCGTTACTGGCTGAGTAAGTACCACCGTGCCGTCTGGCACTGCGCTGCTCCGCGACCCTGCACCCGGCCAGGCCCCGCAACCCACCTTCCGACTTCCACAACCGGGCCGCAGGACCACCAAAAACCCCCCTACCCACGGAGGGGAGAAAACATCTCAGCTGCTCCCTGTCAACGTTCCCGGGATCCCCGTACAGAGCAGCGGTGGTGTCCCAACCTCACCACAAACCGTGGGTGGCGTCATGGACAATATCCCTACACCAAAAACCTCCCCTTTCACTCACGGGCGAGGAGCGCCGCTCAAGTCCCCAGGATCCGGCCCACCACTCGAGCCACCGACCGAGCGAGCAGCAGCAGCAGCCGGACCCGAGCAGTGGGTGAGTGCAGCGTCCCCTCCCCGCCCGCGACATCAGCACTTGCTGGGCTTACTGCAGTACCAATGTTTCTCTATAGTCAGTGGTAAGGAAGAGGTCAGGACCCCCAGAGTAGTGCAAACACCAAGATTCCGATGCAGAATGCCACTTCTGACCAGAGAAATCATCAGGACATGATTGGACCAGGTCTTGATGATGTTAACCTTTTTTCTATCTTCCATATGCCACAATCAATAACGATCACAGCATAAAGAAGTTTTTGGAGTTAACTCCTTCTCTCACCACTCCAGCCCTGTGATGTGACCATGGGCTAGCCAAGGGTTGTCATGCCCACTGGAGGTCAAATGATGATCTCTGTGTCTGCAAGGTGGCATTTTAGACCCAGCCAGTAGCAGGGTCTAAGATGCGATGGCAATGTAAAACTGACAGGTTTAATGATGTTTCTATGCTCCTGCAAGGCAATACATTACACCCTCAATTAGATTAATAAAGGTAAAGTCCCATATGAAAAAAGTTAAAAAAATAAATCACAAAATAAAGAACATAAAATGAAAAATATATTTTATCAATAAATACATTTTTTTATGTAAAAAACAGTACACACATTTGGTGTTGCCACATCCAGAATGACCTCATCTATATTACTGTCATACTATTTAACCCCCTTACTGAACAGAGGAAAAAATAAATAAAATGTAGCAAACAGAATGGTTTAACATTATACCACCAAAAATGTGGAATAAAGTGCGATCAAAATGTTAAACATAAATAAAAATTATATATTTGAAAACATCATCTTGTCCTGCAAAAAACACGCTACCATACAGCTCTGTTAGTAAAAAAGCTATAGTTCTCCAAATACACTAATGCAAAAACTATTCTTTTGTCTGTAGAATTGTTTTTATTGTGTAAAAGTGTCAAAACATGAAAGAGATATAAATGTGGTATCTCTGTATCTGTAATCATATTGACCTGAAGAATAAATTTGTCTGAATACTTTTACATAACAGTGAAGTGTAAAAAAAACCACAAAAATAATTCCTGAATTGTTGTTTCATGTTCATTCTGCTACCAAAAATCAGAAGAAAAAATGATCCAAAAAGGTAATGTGCCCGAAAATGGTACCGATAAAAACATCCATTCATCATGCAAAATACAAGCCCTCACATGACTCTGTTGGTAGAAATCTAAAAAAATATATGGTAATGCAGCAAATGTTTCTGTGGAAAAAAAAAGAGATTTTAGTGTGTGATAGATGCCAACCCCCCCCCCCCGATATACTGACATAGATGAAATTACAGTGACCCGGTGAACAGTGTAAACAATAAAAGTAATTCTTGACATGCTGTTGATTTATTTATTCTTCCTCCCAAAGAACATAGTAAGGTTCACATTTATTTTGCGCTCTGTGCTGTGCGCTTACATTGGGGTTTACGTGTAAATCTCTGAAATATGTGATTCAGACGAAAACCCTAACAGAAGATTCCATATAATGAGGCAGAAAGAGTCACCTTGGACTATGTCTGCCTATATGGTGGTGTCCATCTTTTCACTGGTGCATAAACTGTGGTCGGCCTCAGTATTTTGCACTTCTGAAAAAGACAAAGCTGAACAGGGGTCAGATGGAGACAAAAATAACTGCTGCCTCATTATCATGACTGGATCCCTCAGAGTTGCCACCTAAATCCCGTCATTTGGAGATTTAAATTAAAACCGCAATGTAAATGCTCAGTTTGGAGCACAAGATAGGTGTGATCCAAAATGTTATTTAAAAATGTTTCAACTCAATCCACAAAAATAAGGAATCACCTCTCAGGTCTGTCATATGTCAATGGAAATATAAGTTTTTTTCATGTTACTAGTAATCCACCTTACTGGCACCACAAAAGTTCCAGAAAGATGATATGGTTGCCCCAAAACAAATCCAGCAAAACCTGTGCTCCCAAATCAAAATACCCCTCATACTTCTGAGCCTCCTCATTGTGCCTAAACCACATTTAGCATTACTGTTTGACATTACTGTAGTGAGGAGAGCCCGCTTGATTTGCAAGGTGCGTTTCTCCAGAAGCACAAGCTGGGCACAATGTACAGGCACTACAATGTACTAAGCAGTACAATGGTAGACTGCCAATTTTAACTGAGCAACATCTATTACTGCTTGTATTTAGAAAAGACCTATGGAATCTAAATTATCCCTACACCTATATATAAATTCCCAGAGGGGTGTAATTTCCAAAATGGGATAACGTGAGGGGGTTTCTGCTTTCTGGCACTCAGAGGTTGTGCATATGGAGTTTGAAAAGTATTCTAGTAAAATCTGCACTCCAATAGTGAAATAGTGCTCTTTCCCTCCTGAGTCTTGCCGTGTGACTAAGCAGTAGTGTATAGTCACACGTGGGGTATTGCCACGTTTAGCAGAAATTATGTGAAGCATTTTGGTGCCATTTTTACCCATTTCCCTAGGTGAAAATGTGAACTTGTCCTCAAACCAAATTTTTCGGGTAAAAATACAATTATTTTTTCTTCACTACCAAATAGTATGAAATTCTGTGTTAATTTGCTCAATTGCTCAATCCTAGATGAATTCATAGTGGGGTATAGTTTGTAAAATGGCATGATTTATAGGGTGGTCTGCTTTTTTGGCACCTCAGGGGCTCTGTCAATGTGACATGGCATCTGCAAACCATTCCAGCAAATAATGGAGTGCTCCTTCTCTTCTGAGCCTTACACTTACCCTCAAAAGTAGCTTTTAACCACATGCAGAATTAACGGGCTTAGGAGAAAATGCATAACAAATTGTACCCTTCGTTTGCTCCTATTACCCCTTTTGAAAGCTAAAGACTTGGGGCCAAAGTAAAATTTTATTTGAAAATATAATAATTTTACATTTCCTCATCCCAATGTTATACATTTCTTTGACTCGCCAAGATGTGCAGTTTCCAATATATGGTCACTTGTGGGGGGTTTCTGCTGTTTTGGCATGTCATGGGCTTTTTATTTTTATATGTGACATGGCGCCTGCAATCTATTCCAGACAAAATTGTGCTTCCTTTCCAAGCCCTGCCATGAGCCCAAACAGTTGTTTTTCACCACATATGGGGTATCTGCCTTATGAGAACAAATTGCACAACAAACTGTATTGTACACTTTCTCTTGTTGCCCTTGAGAAAATGCAAAATTTGATCCTCAAACAAAATTTTTAAGGGAAAAGTATGATATTTTTATTCTTTTAGCTCAACGCTCTAAAATTTTGTGAAGCACCTGTGGCTTCAAGGTGCTCACCACACATCTAGAAAAATTCATTGAGGGATCTAGTTTCCACAATGGGGTCACTTTTTAGGGGATTTTACTGTTTAGGCACATCAAGGGCTCTCCAAACGACACATGGCGTCCACTGTTGATTCCAGACAATTATGCATTTAAAAGTAAAATGGTTTTCCTTCCCTTTTCGAGCCCTGCCGTGTGTTTAAACATTAATTTTCTACCACTTATGGGGTATCGCCATACTCAGGAGAAGTTGCACAACACATTTTATGGTGCATTTTCTTCTGCTACCCTTGTGAAAATGCAAAATTTGGGTCTAAAGAAACATTTGTGAAAAAAAAGTAAAATTTCTATTTTTTCCTTACACATTGCTTTAATTCCTGTGAAGCTCCTCAAGTGTTAATAATTTAATTGAATGTGGTCTTGAACAGTTTCAGGGATGCAGATTTTAGAACGGTGTCACTTTTGGGTATTTTCTGTCACATAGGCCTCCCAAAGTCCCTTCAAAGGTGATGTTATTCCTTAAAAAAATGATTTTGTAAATTGTGTTAGAAAAATGAGAAATTGCTGATAAACTTTGAACCCTTCTAACTTCCTAACACAAAAAAAATATGATTAAAAAATGATTGTGATGCAAAGTAGACATGTGGTGAATAATATTTTTTAACTATTTTGTGTGACATAACTATCTGATTTATGGGCAATAAAAATCTGCATTTGTTCTCTTGGCTGGTGTTTGTGCTTGTGTTTTGATCTAAGTTTCTTGACACCGGACCGTTCATTGACTCCTCTTTGTCTGCTCCTTGTTCTTGTCATTGCCACCTGGCTTCTGACCTCGGACCATTTGCTTGAACACGTCTCTGTCTGCTCCCTGAATGTAATACGTACTCTCCTCGAATTCTGACCTTTGCCCTGTGAGTTGACTGCGTTTCTGCTTACTCCCTGTGTCCTGTCGTGTCCTCCTGTTTCCTGACCCCGGTTTGTCTGACTACCTTTTTGTCTATATTATCCATAAGTAGTGACTAGCATCACACTAAATTTGTCATTAGAACTGTGTGATAGGAACTGACAGTTCAGCCCCTCTGACAGTATACTTATGGTCTTTTAAGTTTTTTATAAGTGAATAAAGAAAGTGACTATAATCACACTCTTATTCTTTTAACACAGAGATTGTTCTGACTCTAGCTGCCCATATGTTGGGGCATTATCGGATTGATAGCATTATATAGTGGAAGAGAAAGCAAGGTGAAATGTAAAATTAAAGTTGATGTCTGAGTACAACACAACAAGGAGTGAACTGTAGTGAAGAGAGTACATAGTTACTGTACATATTTACATAGGTTGAAAAAAAACCTAGGTCCATCTAATTCATTGTAAAAAAAAAGTTTAGAGCTTCAAAGGTAGCAAGATAGGGTGATAGGTTGCCAGTTATCCAAAAATACCAGTACAATCTATAAAAATAGGGTACTTTTTGTTATGTCTATAAAAAAATGAACTTGTTCTTGATTTTTTTTGAGCTGTAAAAACTTTCATGGATTATTTTGACTGTAATTTACTCCAGTCTACAATAAATACAGCTGATAATAATTATAATAATAATAATAATCTTTACATAGCGCCAACATGTTATGCAGTGCTTTACAATTCAGAGGTTCATATACAAAGAAACATAAGTAACAGTTATAGAAGGTACAATAATTAAAGCAGAAATAAAGACAACCCTGCTCGTAAGAGTTTACAATCTACAAATCTACAAGCTGATGTCTCCATATCAGAATTATGGGGTGGAGAAATGAATCCCTTGTAATGATTTATTGTGGTTTTACATTGTGTCTGTAAAAAACACATTATCAGTCTATTTTTTGATAATCTGTCCAGAAAACAAAAAAAGTCAAGTTGGCAAAGATGATAGGAGTGCAATGATAAAAAATTGCATTTTTGCTGGATTTCTTCAAGTCATTGAAAATGTTTGAAGACCTTGATGCAAATACAACCTGCTTGTATTGACAAGATTCCTATTTAGAACAAAAAAAATCCTTTTTTAATTAAAGTATAAACTAATTTTTCCCTATATGTCTTTCATATGATATTTAGATTTACATATAGTATCCATAGAGATTTGGTATTTATCCATATACGAGTTGAAAAAAGAATTAAAACTTAAAGTATTGTTCCAGTTCTACAAGTTTGAGGAATAAAAGACATGAAGCATTCTATTCATGCTGATAAAGAATAAATTGACAAATAAATTAGGTTGTGTGGGCAGATCTCAATTATACTTCTAGGATTTTTGCCAGGCTGTAAAGTTTATGGACCATGAATCCTCTAATGTAGATAGACGTTTGAGTTGTTTTCTTTTGCTGATGTTGACCTTTGAGTGGATGTACATGTTGCAAATTTATCATTCCCAATATACATCTTTTGATGCATAGTGCTGAACCACTGCCAGGTTCTATATCAACATCAAAATTGAGCCAACTTTAATTATATGTATATTTCTATCATTTATAAGTAAGGTGCCAAAATATTCTGCAATCCTATGTATGTCAAGGAGCGTATATAAATGAATGCCTGTGGAATTTTACAGGCAGTTGAAAGAGACCAAGACAATGTTGTCTGTCAACACAAAGAGAAAAATAATGAAAGTGTGTAGCAAAGCTTTATAAGATCTATAGTGCAGTCAAAAGCTTTTTGAATTTAACTGCTCCAATATAGGTTCTGAGACAGAATAGCTAATGGTACAGATGAACGGATTGGTCAACTTTGAGAAGAATTTCCAGAAATTTGCAGATCCCTGTGATTAAATTCACAAGGATCTAAAAAAACATGCCTAGAGCCATTTTAGATACTGCTGAAGACTAGCAGGCTCATGTTGTTAGGCCTGGCTGCTCGAAACGTCCAACTCGAAACCAACAGCATCACTCAACCACCTTGTTGTGTTTAGTGGTTCCGACAAGAAACCCACCATAAATCCAACTCGAAACCATCTTCAGCATCACTCAACCACCTTGTTGTGTTTAGCGGTCCCGATGAGAAACCCGCCATTAATCCAACTCAAAACCATCCTCAGCATCACTCAACCACCTTGACGTGTTTAGCGATCCTGACAAGAAACCCGCCATAAATCCAACTCGAAACTTCCTCATAGTGCTTTGCAGCTGTCAGCCAAGCAGCACTATATTAGGATTTTACAGCTCATTACACTTAGAAATAGAAAAAAGCCTTAATCGGATTGTGTTTACTACTGCAGTACTGAGGCAAATTAAAAATGGGAGTCATAGTCACTAGTGATGGGCAAGCGTGCTCGCCACAGCTCATTACTCGATCGGACCTCTAGCATCTGAATTTGAAAATGCTTGAGTTTCCCATTGACTTATATTATACTTGGTACTTGAGTCACGTTGGAGCACCCCGATGCTTGATCAAGTAACGAGCAACGGCAAGCATGTTCGCCCATCACTAATAATTACAGTCTGTTAATAGTAATTTAAAATTTCAAGGGATAAGGAGATGTTAGACCTCCATAGCCAGTGTGACTGTGAAATTATTGATCTATGATATACTTCATTACAGCATTTTAATAGCACAATTTTTTAAAAAAATCTTGAAGCACTACAAACGAGGAGGGCAATTTAATACCCCTCTGTTCTAATTTTGCTACTAAAAAAAAATCCTGGAACCAAGGCTTTTGTTAACAGAAAGTGTGCTTCCTGGCCTATGTTTATTTTTTTAAAAGATAAAGAAGACTCTTAACATTTCAAAAATTTAAATGCAACTGTCTACCTTACATAGTGTGCATGTTGTAAAAAAAGGGTTTTTTGCGCACTTCCTTCTTTAGATAATGCAATGTTAGAACAGTGTATGACACCCAAATACTGTGACCTGTTGCAGAAGCTTACTTTTAGAGTACACTCACACGAGCATATGAAACAGAAGAGTGCAATGCGAGAAAATCTCGCATTGCACTCGGACCAATATTATTCAATGAGGGAGAGCAGATTGTCAGCCTTTTTCTCATCCAGATTCTGGATGAGAGAAAATTTGCAGCATGCTGCGATTGTCAGTGAGAGACGTGTCACTCGTACCCATACAAGTCAATTGGTGCGAGTGGAACATCAGACTGCACTTGGATGACACCCTAGTGCAGTGCAATAATCCAATTAGCTGACAATGGAGGAGATGGGGAGATTAATCCCGCCCTCTCCTCTGCAGCTGTGATCTGATCGTAGGACCGTATCACAGTTGCATGACACTCGGCTCTCGATGGCAGCACAGTTGGAGCCGAGGGTGATTAGCATATTGCATCCGAAGCACCCGCGTCGGATGCCATACAATTGTATGAATCCAGCCTTAGGAGAATAATTTACCTAGTTCTTCTTGTCCCTTCCATTTTGGTAAAGGCCTGAGCGGTGTCATGCATTTTTTTTCTATACCACATCAATGCTACAGGCAGGCTAGTGTTGCATTAGATGTTTTGGTCATCATGTGTACCATACTTCACATTTTTGGTTGAATGCATATTTTTCCAGGGTTGGATAAGTGTGTTATTTTTTTTTTTTTGCAAACAATGGATGCATCATAGTAGTGTCCAAAATATATGGTAAATGTTGGCAACAAATATGGTAGTGTTAAAAGAACCCAAAACACTATACCACAGCTAAAAATGTGTAAGCAACCCCCAGTAGTAGCAACGGCACTGTGGACACCATCCCTCTGAGAATAAATAGTGCAAAACACACTTACCCTCCTCTTGGCTCTAGCTAATGTATCAGTGAGGACTAAATTAAGGGCATAATAGAATATGCAGCAAATCACTCACTTTAGTCATAGCAGGACGATGCAGCCTTTGAAAGAAACAACATCAGCTTCAGTTAGTATTCACCTTCTCCACCACCAAAACAATTAATGTTGTACATAGTGGAATTTCAAACCCATCATTGACACCCGATTCTGTTATGCTCCTTAATGTCCTAAATAAAAGCACCATGGAAACAAAGGCAAATTCTTCCCCAAAACAAGTGCCTTCAATTAATTTATTGGTAGAGATTAATAGTGAGCTTTTGTACTCAGATGACAGGGGTCGAAAGAGATGGAAAATATGATTTTATCATCAAGCTGTGTTCCTGGCTTGACAGTCAGTGGTGGTAGGGGTGTGGCGCCCCTGAGGCTTCACTCGTAACGGGGTACTGCATCTCACCAGATGTGCGGTACTCATCCCAAGAAAGGAGGTGTTCGGTTCCAGTTCACTACATCCACAACCACACATAAGCCAGTTGCCCAGTCACCGGGATGGGGTTAGGGTAGGGTTATTTAGTATAATCACTATATTGTCTGGGGCCTTCCACCCACTAGCTCAGGTACTCAAGTGGGCGGGACGACTGAACTGGGGAGCTGGAGCTGCACACACACTTATTCAGTCCAGTCACCACCGGGAACCAAGTGAGACGCAGGAGAATAGGTCTTTGCAGTAAAGCTGATAGCTCCGTCAGGACCGGCGCATATTTCAGGATGTGGAGCCCTAGGCTGGTGGGTACTTTACGGCCTGCCAGTAGAATCCTCCGGGCAGAGGGTTTCAAGTCTTCTGGACCACAACAGCGCCCGGGGCAAAGCAATATATAAAGCCAGGAGCTGGGACCATAGGGCGGTCCATGGACTCGCGCTGCCTGCTAGACGGGATGGGGAACATAACCACCCCAAGGACTTGGGTCGCCGTGTAGCTTCAAGTCGCAGGGACTCACATAACATAGCGCAAGGAGGAAGGGCTCATGAAGTATCCCTCTGGTACCGGCCCCCGAACTATCTGGGATTGTCTGGAGTCCATCACAGCAGAGTCTGGCAGTCCAACGGCTGGAGCAACTCAGTGAATAAACACCTTAAACTGCAACCACTGTGTCGTCTGATCCTTCCTGCGCCCCGCGCTTCCCACACTGGGGTGGACGACTACTCTCAACATCCTCCCTGGGGCCTAGCTCTGCCTATGGAGAGCTGCAACATCTGAGCTGCGTTACTATCCGTCCCAGCAAGGAGAGACCATACGCAGCGGCGGCTCTTCTTATAGCCGCATATCAATCGACAGGAGTTGTGGTACGACGCTGGACTGCGTCGTCTCCTCTTCTTGTTCTGGTGGCACCACAGGTACAAGAGACAGGAGTTGCGGTACGGCGCTGCACTGCGTCGTCACTTCTTCCTCCTGTTGCGACATGACAGGCCCAGGTGACAGGGACCGAGGAACAGGCTGTAGACAGTTATCCTGGCACAACGGACTCCAACGAGTGATTGCGCCAGAGCGCCAACTGATGTCAGGGTCATGGAGTTGTAGCCAGGGCAGACCCAGCAGGAGCGGGGGAGCCATTCTCGGGATGACATACAAAGCAATAGTCTCAGTGTGCAGGGCACCAACACAGAGTCTCACGGGTTCGGTGGTGTACCGGACGGGTTCGTATAGTGGTTTTCCGTCCACGGAGGCAAACCAAAGGGGTTTAGCAAGCGGAATGACCGGTATTCGATAACGGTCCACTGTAGCTTGTAGAATGAAATTACCCACTGCTCCCGAATAAATGTGAGCCTTCGCCGTGAACTGGGTCTTCTCGGTCGTGACCTGGACAGTCTGTGTAACTGGGACTGAAGGGATTCTGGAACCAAGGGTGGCGATTCCCACCATCCCTTGCACTTGGGGTCTACCTGGTCTCTCCGGGCAAGATCGAAGCAGATGTGTACCGCTTCCACAATAGAAACACAGGCCCCGGGCAAGTCGCTCTGCTCGGCGTTGTTCAGCTTGGCTCAGTCGGTCGATTTACATGGGTTCGGAAGTGGAATCATAGGACGGCAGGGGCGGGGGAGCGGTAGATCTCTGCGGAATGGAGATGTGACGGATTGGTCGTTTCTCCCGAGATACTTCCTTGGTTCGCTCTTGAAAACGGAGATCAATCCGGGTAGCTAGTGATACTAAAGCATCCAAGGTACGGGGAACATCACGACCGGCTAATTCGTCCTTGATGCGACCGGAGAGCCCCTCCCAGAAGGCGGCAGTCAATGCCTCATTGTTCCAGCCTAGCTCGGAGGCAAGCGTGCGGAACTGGATGGCGTACTGGCTAACCATTAGGGTCCCTTGGCGTAGCCGGAGGAGCGAAGAGGTAACCACGGTAGTACGTCCTGGTTCATCGAAGGTACTTCTAAAAGCCTGAAGGAATTCCCGGATGTTGGTGGTCATCGGATCCTCGTTCTCCCACAACGGATTTATCCAGGCCAGAGCTTCGCCTTCTAGGTGTGACATTAGAATTGACACTTTTGCTTGGTCCGAAACAAACAGGTGCGGGAGCAGCTGGAAATGCAGAGAGCACTGGTTCAAGAAGCCTCTGCAGGTCTTGGGATCTCCCGCATAGCGAGGCGGTGCAGCGAGGTGGAGTTGCGAGGCCGAGGAGACAACAGGTTCGGACGTAGTAGCTGTACGCTGTGTATATGAGGTCGAGGCGGCGGTCTGTAACGTATACAAGCAGCTGTCCACAGACGTCAGGAAATTCAATATACGGGTTAAGGTTTCTCTCTGTCGCACCAGTTCCTGGCGCAGTTCAGCCAGTTCAGACGTCTGTGCTCCGGCGGAATCCATGGCCTGATCAATCTGTCAGGGCAGGGAGGACTGGTAGGCCCAGGAGGTGGATCCACTGGACCATGCACCCCACCGGAGGGCAGGGTACACGGCAGCCGGAGCACTGGCGAGGCAAGGACAGGTATAACCAGATCACCAGGGTCACGGAGTTCTTTAAGATGGTACAGAATGCTGGTACAGGTAACAGGACACAGTACAAGGGGACCTGAGGACCTAGCTCAAAAGACAAGGCTTCAAGACACGTTGATCAGGCCCCGCCCACATGGAAAGGCAAGTCTTATATACCCAGCACAGCCCTATGTCATTTCATGCTTCAGGTGTGCTGGGCCTATAAGACCAGGAGAATGGGCGCGGCCTGGTCCTATACAGAGGCACTAGTCAGAGTCAGACTCCTGAGACCAGGAATAGAACACAGGAGAGCACGAGCGGGAGCGGCAGCCATGACCGGTGGACACGTGGAGTGGATCAGTGGTTAAGGAGCAGTGCAATGATGGTGAGGCCGGATCAGTGGGTACGGAGTGGTGCTGAGGCATCGGGAGCGTGACACATGGCCACCAGGTATTTCTAGTAAATAGTAAAAAAAAAACATAGAGTCTCCCTCTTTATTAGAGTTGAGCGCGGTTCGCGGTTCGAGGATCTCCAGTTCTAGGCTTGAGTGATTTTGGGGGCTGTTCTAGATCGAACTAGAACTCGAGCTTTTTGCAAAAGCTCGATAGTTCTAGATACGTTCGAGGTTCTAACAGCAAAAAGACCAGCTAATTACTAGCTGGCTTTCCGCTGTAATAGTGTAAGTCACTCTGTGACTCACACTATTATGACATTTCAGTGTATAGTGTGCGGGAACAGCGCATTCAGATCACTGCTGTTTGGATAATGGCGATCGCCATTTTTTTTTTTCCTTGTCTTCCTTCCCTAAACGCGCGCGTGTAGTGGGGAGCGCCAGCATGTCAGCCAATCCCAGACACACACACAGCTAAGTGGACTTTTAGCCAGAGAAGCAACGGCATGTGTGATAGGATGTCCATGTCACATGTCCCTGCATTATAAAAACGAGTATCTGCCCGTCCGGACGCCATTATCTCTTCTGCGTCCTTGGTGTCAGACATCACTGGCGCAGCTCCGTCCTAAGTTCTATCGCCGATAATGCTGTAAGCGCTCCATACACAGTGCTGGACAGCTTAGGGATAGCACTTTCTATCAGTCCTTTTAAGGGCTAATACCGGCAGGGTCAGAGCCATAGGTGACAGGTCCTGAAAACAGAGTTTAACAGTTACACAAGATGACAGTGTCTGTGTAGCTAAGGTCAGGGATTTCCTCGCTGCATTTCCCCATTAGGAGGGATAGAAAGGCAGGCTTCCTTTCCTCTACCCAGACCCACAACCCTGCCACTGTACCCTCCTGCCCTTTGAACACTCCAACTCATTGTTACTAAGCCATTATACTAGCAAACACTGAGTGTACCTAGTGGCATCCTAAACATGGCTATTGGACTTCTGTATAGTCCCACTAGTGCAAAGATATTTGCAGCACCTCTGCCTGCATTGCACACTCCAACTCATTGTTACTAAGCCATTATACTAGCAACCACTGAGTGTACCTAGTGGCATCCTAAACGTGGCTATTGGACTTCTGTATAGTCCCACTAGTGCAAAGATATTTGCAGCACCTCTGCCTGCATTGCACACTCAAACTCATTGTTACTAAGCCGTTATACTAGTAAACACTGAGTGTACCTAGTGGCATCCTAAACGTTGCTATTGGACTTCTGTATAGTCCCACTAGTGCAAAGATATTTGCAACACCTCTGCCTGCATTGCACACTCCAACTCATTGCTACTAAGCCATTATACTAGCAACCACTGAGTGTACCTAGTGGCATCCTAAACGTGGCTATTGGACTTCTGTATAGTCCCACTAGTGCAAAGATATTTGCAGCACGTCTGCCTGCATTGCACACTCAAACTCATTGTTACTAAGCCATTATACTAGCAAACACTAAGTGTACCTAGTGGCATCCTAAACGTGGCTATTGGACTTCTGTATAGTCCCACTAGTGCAAAGATATTTGCAGCACCTCTGCCTGCATTGCACACTCAAACTCATTGTTACTAAGCCATTATACTAGCAACCACTGAGTGTACCTAATGGCATCCTAAACGTGGCTATTGGACTTCTGTATAGTCCCACTAGTGCAAAGATATTTGCAGCACCTCTGCCTGCATTGCACACTCAAACTCATTGTTACTAAGCCATTATACTAGCAAACACTGAGTGTACCTAGTGGCATCCTAAACGTGGCTATTGGACTTCTGTATAGTCCCACTAGTGCAAAGATATTTGCAGCACGTCTGCCTGCATTGCACACTCAAACTCATTGTTACTAAGCCATTATACTAGCAAACACTAAGTGTACCTAGTGGCATCCTAAACGTGGCTATTGGACTTCTGTATAGTCCCACTAGTGCAAAGATATTTGCAGCACCTCTGCCTGCATTGCACACTCAAACTCATTTTTACTAAGCCGTTATACTAGTAAACACTGAGTGTACCTAGTGGCATCCTAAACGTTGCTATTGGACTTCTGTATAGTCCCACTAGTGCAAAGATATTTGCAACACCTCTGCCTGCATTGCACACTGCAACTCATTGCTACTAAGCCATTATACTAGCAACCACTGAGTGTACCTAGTGGCATCCTAAACGTGGCTATTGGACTTCTGTATAGTCCCACTAGTGCAAAGATATTTGCAGCACGTCTGCCTGCATTGCACACTCAAACTCATTGTTACTAAGCCATTATACTAGCAAACACTAAGTGTACCTAGTGGCATCCTAAACGTGGCTATTGGACTTCTGTATAGTCCCACTAGTGCAAAGATATTTGCAGCACCTCTGCCTGCATTGCACACTCAAACTCATTGTTACTAAGCCATTATACTAGCAACCACTGAGTGTACCTAATGGCATCCTAAACGTGGCTATTGGACTTCTGTATAGTCCCACTAGTGCAAAGATATTTGCAGCACCTCTGCCTGCATTGCACACTCAAACTCATTGTTACTAAGCCATTATACTAGCAAACACTGAGTGTACCTAGTGGCATCCTAAACGTGGCTATTGGACTTCTGTATAGTCCCACTAGTGCAAAGATATTTGCAGCACCTCTGCCTGCATTGCACACTCAAACTCATTGTTACTAAGCCGTTATACTAGTAAACACTGAGTGTACCTAGTGGCATCCTAAACGTGGCTATTGGACTTCTGTATAGTCCCACTAGTGCAAAGATATTTGCAACACCTCTGCCTGCATTGCACACTCCAACTCATTGCTACTAAGCCATTATACAAGCAACCACTGAGTGTACCTAGTGGCATCCTAAATGTGGCTATTGGACTTCTGTATAGTCCCACTAGTGCAAAGATATTTGCAGCACCTCTGCCTGCATTGCACACTCAAACTCATTGTTACTAAGCCATTATACTAGCAAACATTGAGTGTACCTAGTGACATCCTAAACGTGGCTATTGGACTTCTGTATAGTCCCACTAGTGCAAAGATATTTGCAGCACCTCTGCCTGCATTGCACACTCAAACTCATTGTTACTAAGCCATTATACTAGCAAACACTGAGTGTACCTAGTGGCATCCTAAACGTGGCTATTGGACTTCTGTATAGTCCCACTAGTGCAAAGATATTTGCAGCACCTCTGCCTGCATTGCACACTCAAACTCATTGTTACTAAGCCATTATACTAGCAAACACTGAGTGTACTTAGTGGCATCCTAAACGTGGCTATTGGACTTCTGTATAGTCCCACTAGTGCAAAGATATTTGCAGCACCTCTGCCTGCATTGCACACTCCAACTCATTGTTACTAAGCCATTATACTAGCAAACACTGAGTGTACCTAGTGGCATCCTAAACGTGGCTATTGGACTTCTGTATAGTCCCACTAGTGCAAAGATATTTGCAGCACGTCTGCCTGCATTGCACACTCAAACTCATTGTTACTAAGCCATTATACTAGCAAACACTAAGTGTACCTAGTGGCATCCTAAACGTGGCTATTGGACTTCTGTATAGTCCCACTAGTGCAAAGATATTTGCAGCACCTCTGCCTGCATTGCACACTCAAACTCATTGTTACTAAGCCATTATACTAGCAACCACTGAGTGTACCTAATGGCATCCTAAACGTGGCTATTGGACTTCTGTATAGTCCCACTAGTGCAAAGATATTTGCAGCACCTCTGCCTGCATTGCACACTCAAACTCATTGTTACTAAGCCATTATACTAGCAAACACTGAGTGTACCTAGTGGCATCCTAAACGTGGCTATTGGACTTCTGTATAGTCCCACTAGTGCAAAGATATTTGCAGCACCTCTGCCTGCATTGCACACTCAAACTCATTGTTACTAAGCCGTTATACTAGTAAACACTGAGTGTACCTAGTGGCATCCTAAACGTGGCTATTGGACTTCTGTATAGTCCCACTAGTGCAAAGATATTTGCAACACCTCTGCCTGCATTGCACACTCCAACTCATTGCTACTAAGCCATTATACAAGCAACCACTGAGTGTACCTAGTGGCATCCTAAATGTGGCTATTGGACTTCTGTATAGTCCCACTAGTGCAAAGATATTTGCAGCACCTCTGCCTGCATTGCACACTCAAACTCATTGTTACTAAGCCATTATACTAGCAAACATTGAGTGTACCTAGTGACATCCTAAACGTGGCTATTGGACTTCTGTATAGTCCCACTAGTGCAAAGATATTTGCAGCACCTCTGCCTGCATTGCACACTCAAACTCATTGTTACTAAGCCATTATACTAGCAAACACTGAGTGTACCTAGTGGCATCCTAAACGTGGCTATTGGACTTCTGTATAGTCCCACTAGTGCAAAGATATTTGCAGCACCTCTGCCTGCATTGCACACTCAAACTCATTGTTACTAAGCCATTATACTAGCAAACACTGAGTGTACTTAGTGGCATCCTAAACGTGGCTATTGGACTTCTGTATAGTCCCACTAGTGCAAAGATATTTGCAGCACCTCTGCCTGCATTGCACACTCCAACTCATTGTTACTAAGCCATTATACTAGCAAACACTGAGTGTACCTAGTGGCATCCTAAACGTGGCTATTGGACTTCTGTATAGTCCCACTAGTGCAAAGATATTTGCAGCACCTCTGCCTGCATTGCACACTCAAACTCTTTGTAGCTAAGCCATTACACTAGCAAACACTGAGTGTACCTAGTGGCATCCTAAACGTGGCTATTGGACTTCTGTATAGTCCCACTAGTGCAAAGATATTTGCAGCACCTCTGCCTGCATTGCACACTAAAACTCATTGTTACTAAGCCATTATACTAGCAAACAATGAGTGTACCTAGTGGCATCCTAAACGTGGCTATTGGACTTCTGTATAGTCCCACTAGTGCAAAGATATTTGCAGCACCTCTGCCTGCATTGCACACTCAAACTCACTGTTACTAAGCCATTATACTAGCAAACACTGAGTGTACCTAGTGGCATCCTAAACGTGGCTATTGGACTTCTGTATAGTCCCACTAGTGCAAAGATATTTGCAGCACCTCTACCTGCATTGCACACTCCAACTCATTGTTACTAAGCCATTATACTAGCAACCACTGAGTGTACCTAGTGGCATCCTAAACGTGGCTATTGGACTTCTGTATAGTCCCACTAGTGCAAAGATATTTGCAGCACCTCTGCCTGCATTGCACACTCAAACTCATTGTTACTAAGCCATTATACTAGCAAACACTGAGTGTACCTAGTGGCATCCTAAACGTGGCTATTGGACTTCTGTATAGTCCCACTAGTGCAAAGATATTTGCAGCACCTCTGCCTGCATTGCACACTCCAACTCATTGTTACTAAGCCATTATACTAGCAAACACTGAGTGTACCTAGTGGCATCCTAAACGTGGCTATTGGACTTCTGTATAGTCCCACTAGTGCAAAGATATTTGCAGCACCTCTGCCTGCATTGCACACTCAAACTCATTGTTACTAAGCCATTATACTAGCAAACACTGAGTGTACCTGGTGGCATCCTAAACGTGGCTATTGGACTTCTGTATAGTCCCACTAGTGCAAAGATATTTGCAGCACCTCTGCCTGCATTGCACACTCCAACTCATTGTTACTAAGCCATTATACTAGCAAACACTGAGTGTACCTAGTGGCATCCTAATCGTGGCTATTGGACTTCTGTATAGTCCCACTAGTGCAAAGATATTTGCAGCACCTCTGCCTGCATTGCACACTCAAACTCTTTGTAGCTAAGCCATTATACTAGCAAACACTGAGTGTACCTAGTGGCATCCTAAACGTGGCTATTGGACTTCTGTATAGTCCCACTAGTGCAAAGATATTTGCAGCACCTCTGCCTGCATTGCACATTCCAACTCATTGTTACTAAGCCATTATACTAGCAAACACTGAGTGTACCTAGTGGCATCCTAAACGTGGCTATTGGACTTCTGTATAGTCCCACTAGTGCAAAGATATTTGCAGCACCTCTGCCTGCATTGCACACTCAAACTCTTTGTAGCTAAGCCATTATACTAGCAAACACTGAGTGTACCTAGTGGCATCCTAAACGTGGCTATTGGACTTCTGTATAGTCCCACTAGTGCAAAGATATTTGCAGCACCTCTGCCTGCATTGCACACTCAAACTCATTGTTACTAAGCCATTATACTAGCAAACAATGAGTGTACCTAGTGGCATCCTAAACGTGGCTATTGGACTTCTGTATAGTCCCACTAGTGCAAAGATATTTGCAGCACCTCTGCCTGCATTGCACACTCAAACTCATTGTTACTAAGCCATTATACTAGCAAACACTGAGTGTACCTAGTGGCATCCTAAACGTGGCTATTGGACTTCTGTATAGTCCCACTAGTGCAAAGATATTAGCAGCACGTCTGCCTGCATTGCACACTCAAACTCATTGTAGCTAAGCCATTATACTAGCAAACACTGAGTGTACCTAGTGGCATCCTAAACGTGGCTATTGGACTTCTGTATAGTCCCACTAGTGCAAAGATATTTGCAGCACCTCTACCTGCATTGCACACTCCAACTCATTGTTACTAAGCCATTATACTAGCAACCACTGAGTGTACCTAGTGGCATCCTAAACGTGGCTATTGGACTTCTGTATAGTCCCACTAGTGCAAAGATATTTGCAGCACCTCTGCCTGCATTGCACACTCAAACTCTTTGTAGCTAAGCCATTACACTAGCAAACACTAAGTGTACCTAGTGGCATCCTAAACGTGGCTATTGGACTTCTGTATAGTCCCACTAGTGCAAAGATATTTGCAGCACCTCTGCCTGCATTGCACACTCAAACTCATTGTTACTAAGCCATTATACTAGCAAACAATGAGTGTACCTAGTGGCATCCTAAACGTGGCTATTGGACTTCTGTATAGTCCCACTAGTGCAAAGATATTTGCAGCACCTCTGCCTGCATTGCACACTCAAACTCATTGTTACTAAGCCATTATACTAGCAAACACTGAGTGTACCTAGTGGCATCCTAAACGTGGCTATTGGACTTCTGTATAGTCCCACTAGTGCAAAGATATTAGCAGCACGTCTGCCTGCATTGCACACTCAAACTCATTGTAGCTAAGCCATTATACTAGCAAACACTGAGTGTACCTAGTGGCATCCTAAACGTGGCTATTGGACTTCTGTATAGTCCCACTAGTGCAAAGATATTTGCAGCACCTCTACCTGCATTGCACACTCCAACTCATTGTTACTAAGCCATTATACTAGCAACCACTGAGTGTACCTAGTGGCATCCTAAACGTGGCTATTGGACTTCTGTGTAGTCCCACTAGTGCAAAGATATTTGCAGCACCTCTGCCTGCATTGCACACTCAAACTCATTGTTACTAAGCCATTATACTAGCAAACAATGAGTGTACCTAGTGGCATCCTAAACGTGGCTATTTGAATTCTGTATAGTCCCACTAGTGCAAAGATATTTGCAGCACCTCTGCCTGCATTGCACACTCAAACTCATTGTTACTAAGCCATTATACTAGCAAACGCTGAGTGTACCTAATGGCATCCTAAACATGGCTATTGGACTTCTGTATAGTCCCACTAGTGCAAAGATATTTGCAGCACCTATACCTGCATTGCACACTCCAACTCATTGTTACTAAGCCATTATACTAGCAACCACTGAGTGTACCTAGTGGCATCCTAAACGTGGCTATTGGACTTCTGTATAGTCCCACTAGTGCAAAGATATTTGCAGCACCTCTGCCTGCATTGCACACTTAAACTCATTGTTACTAAGCCATTATACTAGCATACACTGAGTGTACCTAGTGGCATCCTAAACGTGGCTATTGGACTTCTGTATAGTCCCACTAGTGCAAAGATATTTGCAGCACCTCTGCCTGCATTGCACACTCCAACTCATTGTTACTAAGCCATTATACTAGCAAACACTGAGTGTACCTAGTGGCATCCTAAACGTGGCTATTGGACTTCTGTATAGTCCCACTAGTGCAAAGATATTTGCAGCACCTCTGCCTGCATTGCACACTCAAACTCACTGTTACTAAGCCATTATACTAGCAAACACTGAGTGTACCTAGTGGCATCCTAAACGTGGCTATTGGACTTCTGTATAGTCCCACTAGTGCAAAGATATTTGCAGCACCTCTACCTGCATTGCACACTCCAACTCATTGTTACTAAGCCATTATACTAGCAACCACTGAGTGTACCTAGTGGCATCCTAAACGTGGCTATTGGACTTCTGTATAGTCCCACTAGTGCAAAGATATTTGCAGCACCTCTGCCTGCATTGCACACTCAAACTCATTGTTACTAAGCCATTATACTAGCAAACACTGAGTGTACCTAGTGGCATCCTAAACGTGGCTATTGGACTTCTGTATAGTCCCACTAGTGCAAAGATATTTGCAGCACCTCTGCCTGCATTGCACACTCCAACTCATTGTTACTAAGCCATTATACTAGCAAACACTGAGTGTACCTAGTGGCATCCTAAACGTGGCTATTGGACTTCTGTATAGTCCCACTAGTGCAAAGATATTTGCAGCACCTCTGCCTGCATTGCACACTCAAACTCATTGTTACTAAGCCATTATACTAGCAAACACTGAGTGTACCTAGTGGCATCCTAAACGTGGCTATTGGACTTCTGTATAGTCCCACTAGTGCAAAGATATTTGCAGCACCTCTGCCTGCATTGCACACTCCAACTCATTGTTACTAAGCCATTATACTAGCAAACACTGAGTGTACCTAGTGGCATCCTAATCGTGGCTATTGGACTTCTGTATAGTCCCACTAGTGCAAAGATATTTGCAGCACCTCTGCCTGCATTGCACACTCAAACTCTTTGTAGCTAAGCCATTATACTAGCAAACACTGAGTGTACCTAGTGGCATCCTAAACGTGGCAATTGGACTTCTGTATAGTCCCACTAGTGCAAAGATATTTGCAGCACCTCTGCCTGAATTGCACATTCCAACTCATTGTTACTAAGCCATTATACTAGCAAACACTGAGTGTACATAGTGGCATCCTAAACGTGGCTATTGGACTTCTGTATAGTCCCACTAGTGCAAAGATATTTGCAGCACCTCTGCCTGCATTGCACACTCAAACTCTTTGTAGCTAAGCCATTATACTAGCAAACACTGAGTGTACCTAGTGGCATCCTAAACGTGGCTATTGGACTTCTGTATAGTCCCACTAGTGCAAAGATATTTGCAGCACCTCTGCCTGCATTGCACACTCAAACTCATTGTTACTAAGCCATTATACTAGCAAACAATGAGTGTACCTAGTGGCATCCTAAACGTGGCTATTGGACTTCTGTATAGTCCCACTAGTGCAAAGATATTTGCAGCACCTCTGCCTGCATTGCACACTCAAACTCATTGTTACTAAGCCATTATACTAGCAAACACTGAGTGTACCTAGTGCCATCCTAAACGTGGCTATTGGACTTCTGTATAGTCCCACTAGTGCAAAGATATTAGCAGCACGTCTGCCTGCATTGCACACTCAAACTCATTGTAGCTAAGCCATTATACTAGCAAACACTGAGTGTACCTAGTGGCATCCTAAACGTGGCTATTGGACTTCTGTATAGTCCCCACTTGTGCAAAGATATTTGCAGCACCTCTACCTGCATTGCACACTCCAACTCATTGTTACTAAGCCATTATACTAGCAACCACTGAGTGTACCTAGTGGCATCCTAAACGTGGCTATTGGACTTCTGTATAGTCCCACTAGTGCAAAGATATTTGCAGCACCTCTGCCTGCATTGCACACTCAAACTCTTTGTAGCTAAGCCATTACACTAGCAAACACTAAGTGTACCTAGTGGCATCCTAAACGTGGCTATTGGACTTCTGTATAGTCCCACTAGTGCAAAGATATTTGCAGCACCTCTGCCTGCATTGCACACTCAAACTCATTGTTACTAAGCCATTATACTAGCAAACAATGAGTGTACCTAGTGGCATCCTAAACGTGGCTATTGGACTTCTGTATAGTCCCACTAGTGCAAAGATATTTGCAGCACCTCTGCCTGCATTGCACACTCAAACTCATTGTTACTAAGCCATTATACTAGCAAACACTGAGTGTACCTAGTGGCATCCTAAACGTGGCTATTGGACTTCTGTATAGTCCCACTAGTGCAAAGATATTAGCAGCACGTCTGCCTGCATTGCACACTCAAACTCATTGTAGCTAAGCCATTATACTAGCAAACACTGAGTGTACCTAGTGGCATCCTAAACGTGGCTATTGGATTTCTGTATAGTCCCACTAGTGCAAAGATATTTGCAGCACCTCTACCTGCATTGCACACTCCAACTCATTGTTACTAAGCCATTATACTAGCAACCACTGAGTGTACCTAGTGGCATCCTAAACGTGGCTATTGGACTTCTGTGTAGTCCCACTAGTGCAAAGATATTTGCAGCACCTCTGCCTGCATTGCACACTCAAACTCATTGTTACTAAGCCATTATACTAGCAAACAATGAGTGTACCTAGTGGCATCCTAAACGTGGCTATTTGAATTCTGTATAGTCCCACTAGTGCAAAGATATTTGCAGCACCTCTGCCTGCATTGCACACTCAAACTCATTGTTACTAAGCCATTATACTAGCAAACGCTGAGTGTACCTAATGGCATCCTAAACATGGCTATTGGACTTCTGTATAGTCCCACTAGTGCAAAGATATTTGCAGCACCTATACCTGCATTGCACACTCCAACTCATTGTTACTAAGCCATTATACTAGCAACCACTGAGTGTACCTAGTGGCATCCTAAACGTGGCTATTGGACTTCTGTATAGTCCCACTAGTGCAAAGATATTTGCAGCACCTGTGCCTGCATTGCACACTTAAACTCATTGTTACTAAGCCATTATACTAGCATACACTGAGTGTACCTAGTGGCATCCTAAACGTGGCTATTGGACTTCTGTATAGTCCCACTAGTGCAAAGATATTTGCAGCACCTCTGCCTGCATTGCACACTCCAACTCATTGTTACTAAGCCATTATACTAGCAAACACTGAGTGTACCTAGTGGCATCCTAAATGTGGCTATTGGACTTCTGTATAGTCCCACTAGTGCAAAGATATTTGCAGCACCTCTGCCTGCATTGCACACTCAAACTCATTGTTACTAAGCCATTATACTAGCAAACACTGAGTTTACCTAGTGGCATCCTAAACGTGGCTATTGGACTTCTGTATAGTCCCACTAGTGCAAAGATATTTGCAGCACCTCTGCCTGCATTGCACACTCCAACTCATTGTTACTAAGCCATTATACTAGCAAACACTGAGTGTACCTAGTGGCATCCTAAACGTGGCTATTGGACTTCTGTATAGTTCCACTAGTGCAAAGATATTTGCAGCACCTCTGCCTGCATTGCACACTCAAACTCATTGTTACTAAGCCATTATACTAGCAAACACTGAGTGTACCTAGTGGCATCCTAAACGTGGCTATTGGACTTCTGTATAGTCCCACTAGTGCAAAGATATTTGCAGCACCTCTGCCTGCATTGCACACTCCAACTCTTTGTTACTAAGCCATTATACTAGCAAACACTGAGTGTACCTAGTGGCATCCTAAACGTGGCTATTGGACTTCTGTATAGTCCCACTAGTGCAAAGATATTTGCAGCACCTCTGCCTGCATTGCACACTCCAACTCTTTGTTACTAAGCCATTATACTAGCAAACACTGAGTGTACCTAGTGGCATCCTAAACGTGGCTATTGGACTTCTGTATAGTCCCACTAGTGCAAAGATATTTGCAGCACCTCTGCCTGCATTGCACACTCCAACTCATTGTTACTAAGCCATTATACTAGCAACCACTGAGTGTACCTAGTGGCATTCTAAACGTGGCTATTGGACTTCTGTATAGTCCCACTAGTGCAAAGATATTTGCAGCACCTCTGCCTGCATTGCACACTCAAACTCATTGTTACTAAGCCATTATACTAGCAAACACTGAGTGTACCTAGTGGCATCCTAAACGTGGCTATTGGACTTCTGTATAGTCCCACTAGTGCAAAGATATTTGCAGCACCTCTGCCTGCATTGCACACTCCAACTCATTGTTACTAAGCCATTATACTAGCAAACACTGAGTGTACCTAGTGGCATCCTAAACGTGGCTATTGGACTTCTGTATAGTCCCACTAGTGCAAAGATATTTGCAGCACCTCTGCCTGCATTGCACACTCAAACTCTTTGTAGCTAAGCCATTACACTAGCAAACACTGAGTGTACCTAGTGGCATCCTAAACGTGGCTATTGGACTTCTGTATAGTCCCACTAGTGCAAAGATATTTGCAGCACCTCTGCCTGCATTGCACACTAAAACTCATTGTTACTAAGCCATTATACTAGCAAACAATGAGTGTACCTAGTGGCATCCTAAACGTGGCTATTGGACTTCTGTATAGTCCCACTAGTACAAAGATATTTGCAGCACCTCTGCCTGCATTGCACACTCAAACTCACTGTTACTAAGCCATTATACTAGCAAACACTGAGTGTACCTAGTGGCATCCTAAACGTGGCTATTGGACTTCTGTATAGTCCCACTAGTGCAAAGATATTTGCAGCACCTCTACCTGCATTGCACACTCCAACTCATTGTTACTAAGCCATTATACTAGCAACCACTGAGTGTACCTAGTGGCATCCTAAACGTGGCTATTGGACTTCTGTGTAGTCCCACTAGTGCAAAGATATTTGCAGCACCTCTGCCTGCATTGCACACTCCAACTCATTGTTACTAAGCCATTATACTAGCAAACACTGAGTTTACCTAGTGGCATCCTAAACGTGGCTATTGGACTTCTGTATAGTCCCACTAGTGCAAAGATATTTGCAGCACCTCTGCCTGCATTGCACACTCCAACTCATTGTTACTAAGCCATTATACTAGCAAACACTGAGTGTACCTAGTGGCATCCTAAACGTGGCTATTGGACTTCTGTATAGTTCCACTAGTGCAAAGATATTTGCAGCACCTCTGCCTGCATTGCACACTCAAACTCATTGTTACTAAGCCATTATACTAGCAAACACTGAGTGTACCTAGTGGCATCCTAAACGTGGCTATTGGACTTCTGTATAGTCCCGCTAGTGCAAAGATATTTGCAGCACCTCTGCCTGCATTGCACACTCCAACTCTTTGTTACTAAGCCATTATACTAGCAAACACTGAGTGTACCTAGTGGCATCCTAAACGTGGCTATTGGACTTCTGTATAGTCCCACTAGTGCAAAGATATTTGCAGCACCTCTGCCTGCATTGCACACTCCAACTCATTGTTACTAAGCCATTATACTAGCAAACACTGAGTGAACCTAGTGGCATTCTAAACGTGGCTATTGGACTTCTGTATAGTCCCACTAGTGCAAAGATATTTGCAGCACCTCTGCCTGCATTGCACACTCCAACTCTTTGTTACTAAGCCATTATACTAGCAAACACTGAGTGTACCTAGTGGCATCCTAAACGTGGCTATTGGACTTCTGTATAGTCCCACTAGTGCAAAGATATTTGCAGCACCTCTGCCTGCATTGCACACTCCAACTCATTGTTACTAAGCCATTATACTAGCAACCACTGAGTGTACCTAGTGGCATTCTAAACGTGGCTATTGGACTTCTGTATAGTCCCACTAGTGCAAAGATATTTGCAGCACCTCTGCCTGCATTGCACACTCAAACTCATTGTTACTAAGCCATTATACTAGAAAACACTGAGTGTACCTAGTGGCATCCTAAACGTGGCTATTGGACTTCTGTATAGTCCCACTAGTGCAAAGATATTTGCAGCACGTCTGCCTGCATTGCACACTCAAACTCATTGTAGCTAAGCCATTATACTAACAAACACTGAGTGTACCTAGTGGCATCCTAAACGTGGCTATTGGACTTCTGTATAGTCCCACTAGTGCAAAGATATTAGCAGCAAGTCTGCCTGCATTGCACACTCAAACTCATTGTAGCTAAGCCATTATACTGGCAAACACTGCTGCCAGTTTAAGGGCCGTAGTTGCATTGTCAGTGATAATTATTGTTGTTTATTCTGCTGTTAATAAAGATAGACCACCGCTGCAATCTACACCACCTCAATTTTTACTACCACATTTTAAGTGCACAATCTTGTCTCAATCAAAATGAGTGGCAAAATGACAGATGCTGGTGGAAAGGGCAAGAGGCGTGTTGGAAAAGGAAAAAAAGGGTTTGTCCGTGGTGAAGGTGGCAAAAGTAAGCGAAAAAAGTTCCTGCAAAAGTAAGATGTCTACTACTTACCATGGACAATCCGATGTGCTCCCTTTTTTACGGACACGGACAACTGGAACAAAGGTAGATGATGGCCAAAAAAGGAAAATGCTTGAATGGATCTCAAGTGGTCCAACAAGTGCCCTCTCCGCCACCTCAACTACCGCATCCAAAAAACACCAGTCCTCTGAGTTGTCATCCCAATCAAACTTGCTTTCTCCCAACTCTAAAGTCTCCATCCGCCCTAAACAGTATGGTGGAACTGAGATGGCTGAGTCTGCAGAGCTGTTCAGTCACACTATAGCCTGGGAATCAGAGGTCTGCTCCCAAGCTACAGTGAGTACAGAACAGGAAATGGTCTGCAGTGATGCCCAGAACCTTTGTGACTCTGATTCAGGCCGTGAGGACCAAGTTTCTGAGCATAATGTTGACCCTTTTTCACCAACTGTAACACCTGATGTTATAGACAATGAGGAACATACTGATGACGATGAGACGCAGATACCAGATTGCGATGACAACTTAAATATTCGGTCAGGGCAAGAAGAGGCTCGGACTGAGGGTGAGGGGAGTGCAGCACAACAATTGATGAGGAAGTTCTAGATCCCACCTACTGTCAACCCACAGTCAGGCACTCGAGGAGGTCAACAGAGGTGGTGGAGGAGGATGCAACTGATGACGAAGTTACCTTGCGCCTTCCTGGACAGAGTCGGAGTACTGGTAGCACGTCTACAACTGCATCCTCAGCCACCACTCTGCCTCTGAGCACTAGTCGGGGTGGATCAACAGGTCGCATGCCCTCTAAGCCTTGCCTAGCCTGGTCCTTTTTTGACATAGCAAAAGATCGCCCAAATTATGTGATCTGTAAAATTTGTCATGGTTCTCTTAGTAGAGGTCAAAACCTCAGCAGTTTGACAACTTCTTCCATGAATCGTTACATGAATAAATATCATATGTCCCGGTGGGAAGCTAACCGTATTGCAATGCGGCCTAGCGGAGCGAACCATCCACCACCTGCCCCTTCCAGTGCATCCGCGCGCTCTTCATCTTCTAGGACTGTGGGGACAGCTGTCACACCTGGTTTTCCACGCACAACTTCCACCACTGTAACCGCAACAGGCAGTTTGCTTGGTAGGTAGTCAGTTGGTTTGGAAGGGGAAACAAGTGCGTGTGTACAGCTCTCTCAGACATCGATAGCACCAACGTTGGATGAAGGCGACATCATGTCTCCGCCTGCACTTTCCTCACAAAGCTGCATTTTTCCAGGGACACCCTACTCAACACCGTCTACACACAGCAGCCAGATCTCTGTCCCTCAGATGTGGACAAATAAAAGGCCATTTCCTGCGACCCATGACAAAGCTAATAGGTTGACTTTATCCCTCTGTAAGCTCTTGGCTACCGAAATGCTGCCTTTCCGCCTGGTGGACACACAGGATTTTAGAGACCTTATGTCTGTCGCAGTGCCCCAGTACCAGATGCCCAGTCGCCACTACTTCTCCAAGAAAGGTGTGCCCGCGCTACACCAGCATGTTGCACACAACATCACCGCTTCCTTGAGAAACTCTGTGTGTCAACGGGTACATTTCACCACCGATACTTGGACCAGTAAGCATGGACAGTGACGTTACATGTCGCTGACTGGGCACTGGGTAACTATGGTGATAGATGGTGAAGGGTCTGCTGCACAAGTCTTGCCGTCCCCACGACTTGTGTGTCAATCCTCTGTCTGTCCAAGTTCCGCCACTGCTTCTGCCTCCTCCACCTCATGTGTCCTCCACTTCCGCCCCAAGCCTTTCTGTTCAGGCCACCAGCGTTCTCACTGCGCAGAAGGAATCACGCACCCCTCATTACTATGCTGGCAGCAGAGCGCAACGGCATCAGGCGGTCTTTAGCTTGACATGTCTTGGGAATAGGAGTCACACAGCTGAGGAGTTGTGGTCAGCTCTGCGGTCCGAGTTTAATAAATGGTTGTCTCCACTCAACCTGTAGCCTGGTAAGGCCGTGTGCGACAATGCTGCAAACCTGGGTGCGGCCCTTCGCCTGGGCAAGGTGACACACGTGCCTTGTATGGCTCACGTGTTGAACCTTGTTGTCCAGCAATTCTTAACACACTATCCCGGCCTAGATGGCCTTCTGACCAGGGCACGAAAACTGTCTGCTCACTTCCGCCGTTCAACCGCCGCAGCTGAGCGACTTGCATCGCTCCAGAAGTCTTTCGGCCTGCCGGTTCATCGCCTGAAATGCGATGTGCCGATACGCTGGAATTCGACTCTCCACATGTTACAGCGACTGTGGCAGCACCGTCGAGCCCTGGTGCAATACATCATGACATATAGCCTGGGCCAACGAGATGCAGAGGTGGGGCAGATCACCCTGATGGAGTGGTCTCAGATCAAGGACCTATGCACCCTTCTGCACAGCTTCGACATGGCGACGAATATGTTTAGCGCTGACAATGCCATTATCAGCATGACAATTCCAGTCATTTACATGCTGGAGCACACGCTAAACACTATTCGGAGTCAGGGGGTGGGACAACAGGAAGGGGAGGAAGTACAGGAGGATTCATATGCGCAAGACACAACAACATCACCAAGGTCCAGACGTTCATTATCACCAACGCGGCAGGCATGGGACGATGGGGGACAGGGATCAACAAGGGCGCATGGTAGCAGGCGAGATGTTGAGGAAGGTGCAGGAGAACATGAAGAAATAGAGGACGAACTGTCCATGGACATGGAAGACTCAGCGGATGAGGGAGACCTTGGTCAAATTTCAGTTGAAAGAGGTTGGGGGGAGATGTCAGAGGAAGAAAGAACGGTTAGCACCTCTATGCCACAAACACAGCGTGGACTTGGTCCGCATGGCCGCGCAAGACACATGAGCGCCTTCTTGCTGCACTACCTCCAACATGACCCTCGTATTGTCAAAATTAGAAGTGATGATGACTACTGGCTTGCCACACTATTGGATCCCCGGTACAAGTCCAAATTTTGTGACATAATTCGAGCCATAGAAAGGGACGCACGTATGCAGGAGTATCAGCAGAAGCTGTTACTCGATCTTAGCTCGGCTTTTCCACCAAACAACCGTGCAGGTGCAGGCAGTGAATCTCCCAGTTGTAACTTGACAAACATGGGACGGTCTCGTGATCTTCAACAGTCTACCCGTACCAGTATCACCGTATCTGGTGCTTGTAACAGCAATTTTATGGAATCTTTTCATAATTTTTTTAGACCGTCCTTTGCAAGGCCACCAGAGACAACAAGTCTGACACATAGTCAACGGCTGGAGAGGATGATACAGGAGTATCTCCAAATGAACATCGATGCCATGACTTTGCAAATGGAGCCTTGCTCATTTTGGGCTTCAAATCTTGAAAAATGGCCAGAGCTCTCAACTTACGCCTTGTAGATTTTGTCATGTCCAGCTTCCAGCGTTGTCTCTGAACGTGTCTTCAGTGCTGCTGGGTGTGTGCTGACAGATAAGTGCACGCGTCTGTCCAGTGACAATGTGGACAGACTGACGTTCATCAAAATGAACAAGTCATGGATCCACAAGGAATTTACTACCCCTGTGTCATCCTGGGGAGAGTAAATGCTTGTGGATTTGGAATGTGCTTGATGCAAATCAAAACATCCTGTTTGCAACTAGGGCACAAGTGCTGCCACTGATGGGGTGTCTGTGTGGCCCAATTTTTTAAAAAATGGGAGACTCCGCTTGGAGTAACCCTTGCTTACATTGTTTTTAAAAGAAGCCAAGATGAACAAGTCATGGTTCAGCAAAGACTTTACTACCTACCCCGGTGTCATCCTGGGGGCGGTTAATTATGGCGTATTTTTGAATGTGCTTGATGCAAATTTAGCTGTGAAGTGTACAACTGGGGCACAACTGCTGCCACTGAAGGGGTGGGTGTGTGTGGCCCAATTTTTGGAAAAAAAGGGAGACTCCGCTTGGAGTAACCCTTGATTGCTGTGCTTTTTTAAAATGATCCAAGATGAACAGAGCTGTGATCAGGAAAGACTTTGCTACCTACCCCGGTGTCATCCTGGAGACGGTTAATTATGGCGTATTTTTTAATGTGCTTGATGCAAATCTAGCTGTGAAGTGTACAACTGGGGCACAACTGCTGCCACTGAATGGGTGGGTGTGTGTGGGGCACAATTTTTGGAAAAAAGGGAGACTCCGCTTGGAGTCACCTTGTGGTGTTTTACATGATTTTAGAAGGGCGTGCCATGCCTATATCTGTGTGTCCTCCTCTTTTTCCTTGTCCTGCTCTTTTATTTTCGCATGAGCATATGTCCTTGTCACTTTCCCATGTATTTGTGTTGTGTTGTGAGTTGTTTGTCACCTTTTGGACACCTTTGAGGGTGTTTTCTAGGTGTTTTTATGTGTTTGTGAATGCCTGCTTTTGTTTCCTATGCGGTTCGAGTTCGGTTCGTCGAACGTTTGACGAACCGAACTCGAACGGGACCTCCGTTCGGCGAACCGACCTCGAGCTGAACCGGGACCGGTTCGCTCATCTCTACTCTTTATTATAAAAAAAATCCTTTGTCCGACGTAGTCCACGGGGAGAGCAATGTCAGCTCTGCTTTATTGCTCTGTGTAGACTAGCGTCTCTACAGAGTGAGAAGCAGGCTGACACTGAGGGTATGATTCCATTTGCGTATGATTCCTACAAGTCTCGCATCAGTATCACTCAGCACGGGACACACTCTCCTGACAGGAGTGCCTCAACTGCATACATGAAATACATGCAGCCGACTCGCTCCTGTAAGGAGAGTGTGCGCCATGTCGGGTGATACTGATGCGAGACTCGCACAGTGACGGTCCAAGTTCAATCGAATCCATGGCTCATGGACTAGGATGAAACCTGACGTCACCGCAAACACGGCCGAAAACAGCCAAAGGCTGTTGAGTGACGAGCAGTGAAGTGAGTACCCCTGAAAGTTAATGATCGGACCAGGAAACAGAAGCAGCCGAAAGACAGCAGCTGAGTGGGTCCGCAGGACGCGTGGCGGGAGCGGTAAGTATAATGACAAAGTTTATTAATTTTACAGACCTCCGGCCCCATCCCATACTGTAAAGTCCAAGTTCGGGGTTCGGATGCAAATTCGCGTTATCTCAGAACCCGAACTCAAACTTTACAAAAAGTTTGGGCGAGTCTCCCGAACACGAACATTAGGGGGTTCGCCCATCACTAGTGACGAGCTAAGAGTAACAACTTTTTGAACTTTTGACTTTCAGGCTCCGTATCTCACCATCCACTACATCTTTGAGCATAAGACTACATGCATTTTATAGACAATCATCTTGGCTAGCTCATAGATAGATTTGACATGCAACTATTTAGCATATGATTAGTTATGCAGATTCTTGTCATGTAACTGCATAGTTACTGTTTTGGTCCTTGTGTTTGAAATTTTTTGTTCCTGTATACTTCAAATTATAACCTATTCTCACATTCCCTAATAGCTCAGTGTTTTACTAGGTTGATTCTTAAGTGAAACATTACCGCTTCGAATTTAGGAGCAGCCATAAAGAAGATTTCCCAAGCAAAGAGAAATATCATCATCCAGTTTATCAATAGCTGGCAAGAAAATTGCCAAACTGCATCATATGAGTGCCATGACAGTTGGAAGAATTCAAAATGAAGTCCGTCCATCCATTCAAAAACCAAGAGGTGGACATCCAGGCAAAATATCAGTCAACAAGTCGGATCTTCATAAGGTCTATTGATTCTGGCACGACAAACACCGCAGTAGTGGTGGCTCCTATGCTTCATAATATTGAGATCACAGACGTCCATGTAAGCTCTGTGCGACACACTTTTTGACAAGTCTGGAATGGTGACCCAAAAAAAGTTGAAGAAGCCTGGACTTCAATATCATCATAAGAAGGGTTGACTCGAGTTTGCAAAGAAGTACCAAAAGTGGACAGTACACAAATGGAAACAGGTGAATTGTTGTTATGAGACAAAAGTCAACAGACTAGGCTCTGATATGTGAAAATGGGTCTGAAATACTGTAAACAATGAAAAAAGGGGCTGACATATCAAGAAATTGAAGGAACTGTCAAGTTCAGTGGAAGAAGCCTGATGATTTTGGGTTTTTTTTCCAGAGCTAAAGGCATTGGATACTTTACCAGGATTAATGGTGGTCTCAATGCTGAGCTATATGTGAGTATCCTACAAGACTAGTTACATTGTACATTCAAATACTATGGGTAGGGTATGAAAAGAACTATATAGTGTTCCAGCAGGACAATGACCTGAAGCATATATCGAGATTGGCGAAGAAATGGTTCAATCAGAACGAAGTAAAGGTGCTGGATTGGTACCCACAGTCCTCAGACCTCAACCCAATTGAACACTTGTGCTTAGAGTTAAAGAAAAGCTGTATATATACCCAATGGAGTCAACCAGTATGCACCAACAATGGGATTGTGTAGAAGAGATCAAGTATCAGATTTCGGTCGAGACATGCTTGAATCTGATAGAGAGTATGCCCAGAAAGATTTCTGCAGTGTTGAAAGTTAAAGGTGCATTTATGAAATACCATTAAAATAATAAAAATTTAAATTTAGATTTTTACGAGTAAAACAGTAACAATGCAGTGACATAAGAAAATCTGCATAACTATTCATATGTTCATTAGGTGTGAGTGAAATGTATGTATGAGACAGACAAGATGATTGTCTATAAAAAAAAGGTAGTCTCACCCTCAAAGCTGTAGTGATGGTGAGATATGAAGCCTGAAAGTCAAAATTTCAAAGCATTGTTACACTTTTTAAGGTCAGTGTAACACAGATTTGCTGTATTGAGTCTTTAAATTACTCAAAAAGTATATGTTACTATTTTAGAAAGCTGTGGTTATGTAACAGTATCAAAAGTTTTGATTGTTGAGGTTCCATCTGCTAAGACCTTCAAGTTTAGCAAAAAGAAAGCAAAAAAAAGTGCTCTTGGATTAAAACAGTGCTTAGCTAAGTGTTTCTCCTCTTTGCTTCAGTAATTATTAATAGTCTAAACACCTGGACACCAACCTACCTCAACTTCTGACATGTCACTTTGACATGGGATATGTTTCTTTACATAAGTTACTCTTTTATATAAGTCTGTAAAGCACTGTGAAATTAATAGCACTATATAAGGCTGCTTTCACATCAGCGGTATTCTGCCGCACTGACGGATCCGGGACAAATGCAGTACAGTTCAATACAGTTCACAGGCATCGCGGCAAGCTCTGGTCACATGCGGTCATGTGACCGGAGCATGTGACAGCTTGTGACCGGAGCTTGCCGCGATGCCAGTGTACAGTATTGAACTGTACCGCATTTGTGCCAGATCGGCAGTGCGGCAGAAACGCTGACGTAAAACCAGTCTAAGTGAGAAACATAAATGAATAAATATATCAAGTAGAACTTATTCAGTCCTAAACAACTTTATCACATAGAGTACCCCATAACAGTACCAGCTACACAGTGACAGATACTCGGGATGTTAACCCTATGTTAAAATATTGTTGAATTCTGCTTTGTTTGATATTGTCCATATGGTTGTTAGGAATTCAATTTAAAATCTAAAAACATCCCCCTCATGAAACCCTGCTAATTTTTCTTCTTGGGTTAATTTTCTAGATAAAAAATATGGATATTATTTTTGCAAGATTGTGCATGAGACTGTATTATTATGTTACTGTCACATCTGTAGTGGAGTGGATTAACCCTTTCACCCCCAGGCTATTTTCTGGTTTTCATTTTTGTTTTTTGCTACCCTTCTTTCGAAAGCCGAAACGTTTTTTTTTTCCATCAATCTTGCCATGTGAGGGCTTGTTTTTTGCTGTACGAGTTATACTTTTAAATGAAACCATGAGTTTTACCATATAGGGTACTGTAAAATAACAAAAATTCCAAGTGCTGAAAAACGGCATAAAAAGTGCTTCACGATTGTTTTTGGGGTACTTTATTCCTCGTATTCACTATATGGTAAAACTGATGTGTCGGTGTGATGCCTCAGGTTGGTATGAGTTTGTAGATACCAAACATGTAGAGGGTCACTTTTATCTAAGTATCTAAGGAGGTTAAAAAAAATTGCAAACGTTTGTCCAAAAAAAGTTACTTTTTGCATGTGCAGATGCTACATTTTGATCTCCTGTTATTGTATTTTGCACAAGTTTTGCGACAACCAAAAAATGTAATTTTTGCATTTGGAATTTGTTTGCTGCTTCGCCATTTACCGATCAGATTAATTAATTTTATATATTGCTCGGGCATGTCTGAACACGGCGATACCAAATGTGTGTATATTTTTAATTTTTTTAACCATTTAATTTTCAATGGGTCGAATGGGGGATAATTTTAACTTTTAGGTTTTTTTTATTTTTTAAACTTTTTTTTCACTTTTTTTATTTTATTTTACTAGTCCCTTTAGGGGACTACAAGGATCAGAAGTCTGATCGCTGATTCATTTCTGCTGTTCAGAGCTGCACAGCTCTGATCAGTAGAAATGCAGCATCCCTGTTACAGCTGCTGTTCTGCTGGCTATAACAGGAACTATGTCATTATAGTGACAGGAGTAATCACATGACCCGTCATTACCATGACAACCATCGGCTCCCTGCGATCGCGTCACAGGGCCTCCAATGGAGGTGGGGAAATTTGCTTTCCCCGTTGCTGTGATTTAAAATGAGCTGTCACATTTTGACATAGCAATTTAAGTGGTTAACAGGCGCGAATTAATCGCAGATCCACCTGCGCCTGATAGCCACACGTCTGCTGTTCAAATCAGCAGACATGTGCAGGGATTGCCGCCGGCTCCCCACAGCAGCCGGCAGTGATCACCCCTTCATGGTTTAGCTCTTAACGATAGATTAGATAAAGATAACGATAAAGATAACGATAGTTATCCAATAAATGTAATAAAAAATAATCTAAAATAAATAATATACATTTAAATATTAAATGTTTTTCTAAATACTTTTATTTAGCAAAAAGGTATGATTTATCTACAGCACTGTCAGGATTTTACAAATGGCAACTACCAGGACATGAAGTATGACTTACTGTGTGAAGAACAAGAAAGATGTGCTGACAGAGATGGATGTTCATTCTAAGTCAGCTAAGTAAAGGATTTTATGATCTACTTTAGTGCACTTCGATGAGTGTCCTGTCAGGTTTGTTCCTTCATGACCTCTGTCTCGTACTTCACTCAGCCTATCTTGAAATCAAAGATAGCTTATGACTAGTAATGGGTGAGCACTAAAAAACTCAGGTGCTCATTACTCGCGTTGAGCAATTTGTAAAGCTTGAGTGTTCGTCCTGTTTGATAAAGGTTTGCCAATTTCAAATTCGGTATGAGCCTTAGCTTTTAGCCAAAAGTCGACAATGTTCATTTTTGTTTAATAACTGATCGCATGTTCCAAAAATGCTTTTCTGATAACATGTTATGCTTTTGGATAGGATTGTCATGTTGTATGATGAACGGGAGGATGTGTTTAATGAGTGGAGGGGGTGGGGACTTGGGAGAAGCAAAAGGCGTGTAGTGCCTTTTTCTTCTTTTTTCTTAACTTTTTTTGCAGATATTCCTGCAGCCCATCACGGTGCAGTAAACATACATTAACCATAACAGTACCAGCTACACAGTGACAGATACTCGGGATGTTAACCCTATGTTAAAATATTGTTGAATTCTGCTTTGTTTGATATTGTCCACATGGTTGTTAGGAATTCAATTTAAAATCTAAAAACATCCCCCTCATGAAACCCTGCTAATTTTTCTTCTTGGGTTAATTTTCTAGATAAAAAAATAAGGATATTATTTTTGCAACATTGTGCATGAGACTGTGTTATTATGTTACTGTCACATCTGTAGTGGAATGGATTAAGCCTTTCACCCCCAGGCTTTTTTCTAAGGCTGCAAAGGATGACCCAACTTCGTTAGCTGCCAAAGTTTTAAACCATGACTCAGTAGAGGCAAAAATTCAAATAATTTGACTATTACATGCATGAACCGGCACAAGCAACATGCATTACTAGGGGAATCTTACTGTGCTAAAATGCAGACTACCAGGCCTTCCTAACCACTGGCCGCTAAATCAACCACATTTGCTGCTTCTGCCTTCTCCTGCATTACTGTCCAAACTATTTTCCCACAGGTCTCTGACCGCAGAACATCCACTTGTTTTTCCAGTACAGTCAGGGTTGAGTATGAGCCCATCAGAAGTTACGGAAGTGACCATGCCCGGTGTTTATGACCAACATGAGACATCGATCACACCACATTTTTTTTAAACCAGCATCACATCTCTGCCTACACCTCCCTTACAGTCCACCGGTTGGTCGTGTACACTTTACTCCACCCTCTCTCAGCACAGCAGGCAGCCCTCGGTCCCCCACATTTTTGTTCATGTAAAAGATCATTTCCTCCCACACATGCCAAAGTGAAGAGTTTAAACTTCACCATATCTAAACTGTTGGCCACGGAAAAGCTGCCATTCTGCCTGGTGGATACTGACAGTTTCCAAAACCTGATGGCCCTCGCAGTCCACCAGTACTAGTTGCCCAGTCGCCATTAGTTCTGTAATAAAGCTGTGCCTGCACTACACCATCATGTTTCAGACAACATTACCTTTTCCTTCAAAAATGTTGTGTCACCCAGGGTGCATTTTACCACTGACACCTGGATGAGCAAGCATGGTCAGGGGCATTACATCTTGCTGACTGGGCACTGAGTTACTTTGGTGTCATGCTAGATATGAGGAAATACCAAGTTTCCTCTATACCAAGTTTTCCCTCTACTACTAGGTGCATGTATTGTAGTAAATGTTCAGGTCCGAACCTATGTTAGAATTACTATGTGTGGGTGTCCACTAAAAACATCAGATGGAAGTGTGTGTCTGGGGCTCTAAGCTTGAAGTTAATTGGTCCCTTTTATTGTTACTGACATTCTTAAGCCTATGGCCATACGGCTGGAGCTACTGCCTGTACTTAACACCTATGACGTTGTCCACAGCTCCCTGCTCCGGAAATATGTGGTGCCTGCTACTGGTAACTGGAGGGCCCTGTTCATATTTGAGGTGACTGATCTTACCAGTCTTGAGAGTGCTGAGGCCTTTTGTTAAAGAATGGGTACTGTCACAGTCATCTCCCTGTGTTTGGAAACTAGTGACAGCTTTAGGACTGGAGCCTCTCATCTCCATCTGGGACTCTTCCCTCAAATGTTGTTTTGTTTCTCTTGGTGTTGAAACAGTTAATGTAAGTTTTATTACTAGCAGTTTTCCAGTAGTGCAGGTCAACTGCAGCTGCTCTGCAGCCACACCCCTTTATGTTTAAGTAGCAGGGTTTCCTAGCAATCTTTGCCTATTATACAAAACCATTTGTATTCTAGCCGCCTTAGTAGAAGGAGCTGCTTTGGATTTATCCTGAAGTCGTATTTTCTCCATTATAGTTGTTAGTTCCCTGTTTATCTCACCTACTCACTTGTATTAGTGCAACAGTTGGTCAAGTATACCTTACTTTCCCACTCACTAGCCAGGACTATAGTAGGGATTTTTCAGGGCTTCAGATATTCTTGCTCGGCAAAAGGTGAGTAACCTGTATAGAGTCTGGCTAGGAGTGCAGGGTACAGCAGCAGGTAAGGAAAGGAAGTGTCCCATCTATCCTCTCACTAGTACTAGGGCCCACCATTGTTATTGTATTCTTGGTGTCCCCCTTGTATGTGGTGTTGTTGAGGTGTGGTTTTTGTTGTGTATCAGACATTTGTTGGTGTGAACGTGCCTACCATGTGTAAAGCGTGACAAGTACTGAGCCCATCTGAGTACATCTGTGAATCTCCAGTCTGAGACAGACACATGCCTCTGAAACCTTGGCAGATCCAATAACAGAGAGTGCGACATCTTTGGGTGGTTTTCTCTGTATTCAGCATTCCCACCCAAAGCTCAACCTGTGCAAGGAAGACTGATTTATGAATCCCCTGCATTCTCTGGTATCTAAACGTAAGCTGTAGCTTTGAGCCACAATTTCTGCTTGACTAGGGACTACAGCTGGAAACAAGGCAGATGGAGATGCTTGAGTCAATTTGTGCAGATGAATATCCACTGATCTGTGATTGGTCAGAATCCGGTCCTGTTGTTCTTGATACTGGACCATCTCTTGCTGCTGGCCATCTCTTGTTGCTGGCCAGAAGCAGGACAGAACTTAAACCAGTGGGATCCATGGCCTAGGCAAACTCTAATGCTCACGGGTGCAAGCAAAAGTGGACCCACTGGGCCGCAGCACATGGTAAACTTAGGCACACAATGGGTATTCACCAAAGCCTCTGATGTGAGATTGGCTTTGGCTGCTGATAGCCACCAGGTGCCACTCAGGGTGACTTGGTGCTGTAACAGCTTACCCAGGGGTATAGAGACAGTCAGTCTCATATAAGGCATATTCAGCCTGGATGGTTGATGCGGCAGGCATGGCCGATATGGATAGACGCAGCAGCGAGTACAGCAGGTGCATCTGGTTTAGATAAGTGCAGCAGCGGGTATGGCAGGTACAGTTGGTACGGATAGGTACAGCAGTGGATACAGTAGATATAGTTGGTAAGAATAGGTGCAGCAGTGGGTACAGAAGACAGCGGGTATGGATAGTTGCAGCAGTGGGTATGGCAAATACTGGAGTACAAAGTGCTGCAAGCAATACAGTAATTGAGCAATACAGCAGCATTGGCACAAGGGATCTGACAACTGACAGTGTATCTCTAAAGATGGACCACACTGCTCAGGCACAACCCATAAGGGAAGGGTGTCTTAAATAGAGTTGAATGTGGTTCGCGGTTCGAGGTTCTCCAGTTCGCGGCTTTTGGGGGTTGTTCTAGATCGAACTAGAACTCGAGCTTTTTGCTAAAGCTCGATAGTTCTAGATACGTTTGAGAACGGTTCTAGCAGCAAAAAGACAAGCTAATTACTAGCTGGCTTTCCGGTGTAATAGTGTAAGTCACTCTGTGACTCACACTATTATGAAATTTCAGTGTATAGTGTGCGGGAACAGCGCATTCAGATCACTGCTGTTTGGATAATGGCCATTTTTTTTTTCCTTGTCTTCCTTCTCTCGCGCGTGTAGTGGGGCGGGCCAGCATGTCAGCCAATCCCAGACACACACACAGCTAAGTGGACTTTTAGCCAGAGAAGCAACGGCATGTGTGATAGGATGTCCATGTCACATGTCCCTGCATTAAAAAAACAGACATTTTCCTCCAGCACACCATTATCTGCCTTCTGCGTCTTGGTGTCAGTCACCGCTGGCATAGCTCCTGTCTCTGATACTGCTGTGAACGCTCTATACACAGCGCTATACAGTATAGGGATAGAAGTTTCTTTCAGCCCTTGTAAAGGCTAATAACGGCAGGGTCAGAGCCATAGGTGACAATCAGGGCCGTGAAAACAGATTTTAACAGCTACACAAGATGACAGCGTCTGTGTAGCTAAGGTCAGGGATTTCCTCGCTGCATTTCCCCATTAGGAGGGATAGAAAGGGAGGCTTCCTTTCCTCTACCCAGACCCACAACCCTGCCACTGTACCCTCCTGCCCTTTGCACACTCAAACTCATTGTTACTAAGCCATTATACTAGCAAACACTGAGGAAACTTAGTGGCATCCTAAACGTGGCTATTGGACTTCTGTATAGTCCCACTAGTGCAAAGATATTTGCAGCACGTCTGCCTGCATTGCACACTCAAGCTCATTTGTTACTAAGCCATTATACTGGCAAACACTGAGGAAACTTAGTGGCATCCTAAAAGTGGCTGTTGGACTTCTGCATTGTCCCACTAGTGCAAAGATATTTGCAGCACGTCTGACTGCATTGCACACTCAAACTCATTGTACTAAGCCATTATACTAGCAAACACTGACGAAACTTAGTGGCATCCTATATGTGGCTGTTGGACTTCTGTATTGTCCCATTGGTGCAAAGATATTTGCAGCACGTCTGCCTGCATTGCACACTCAAGCTCATTTGTTGCTAAGCCATTATACTAGCAAACACTGAGGAAACTTAGTGGCATCCTAAAAGTGGCTGTTGGACTTCTGTATTGTCCCACTAGTGCAAAGATATTTGCAGCACGTCTGCCTGCATTGCACACTCAAACTCATTGTTACTAAGCCATTATACTAGCAAACACTGAGGAAAATTAGTGGCATCCTAAACGTGGCTGTTGGACTTCTGTATTGTCCCACTAGTGCAAAGATATTTGCAGCACGTCTGCCTGCAATGCACACTCAAGCTCATTTGTTACTAAGCCATTATACTGGCAAACACTGAGGAAACTTAGTGGCATCCTAAAAGTGGCTGTTGGACTTCTGCATTGTCCCACTAGTGCAAAGATATTTGCAGCACGTCTGCCTGCATTGCACACTCAAACTCATTGTTACTAAGCCATTATACTAGCAAACACTGAGGAAACTTAGTGGCATCCTAAAAGTGGCTGTTGGACTTCTGTATTGTCCCACTAGTGCAAAGATATTTGCAGCACGTCTGCCTGCATTGCACACTCAAACTCACTGTTACTAAGCCATTATACTAGCAAACACTGAGGAAACTTAGTGGCATCCTAAAAGTGGCTGTTGGACTTCTGTATTGTCCCACTAGTGCAAAGATATTTGCAGCACGTCTGCCTGCATTGCACACTCAAGCTCATTTGTTACTAAGCCATTATACTAGCAAACAAGGAGGAAACTTAGTGGCATCCTAAAAGTGGCTGTTGGACTTCTGTATTGTCCCACTAGTGCAAAGATATTTGCAGCACGTCTGCCTGCATTGCACACTCCAACTCATTGTTACTAAGCGATTATACTAGCAAACACTGAGGGAACTTAATGGCATCCTAAAAGTGGCTGTTGGACTTCTGTATTGTCCCACTAGTGCAAAGATATTTGCTGCACGTCTGCCTGCATTGCACACTCAAACTCATTGTTACTAAGCCATTATACTAGCAAACTATGCTGCCAGTTTAAGGGTTGTAGTTGCATTGTCAGGGATAATTATTGCTGTTTATTCTGCTGTTAATAAAGCTAGACCACCGCTGAAATCTACACCACCTCTCAATTTTTACTACCACATTTTAAGTGCACAATCTTGTCGCAATCAAAATGAGTGGCAAAATGACAGATGCTGGTGGAAAGGGGAAGAGGCGTGTTGGAAAAGGAAAAAAAGGGTTTGTCCGTGGGGAAGGTGGCAAAGCTCCATTAACATCTGCTGAAGATAGACCATCTTCCAGCAAAAGTAAGATGTCTACTACTTACCATGGACAATCCGATGTGCTCCCTTTTTTACGGACACGAACAACTGGAACAAAGGTAGATGATGGCCAAAAAAGGAAAATGCTTGAATGGATCTCAAGTGGTCCAAGTGCCCTCTCCGCCACCTCAACTACCGCATCCAAAAAACACCAGTCCTCTGAGTTGTCAGCCCAATCACACTTGCATTCTCCCAGCTCTGAAGTCTCCATCCGCCCTGCACAGTATGGTGGAACTGAGATGGCTGAGTCTGCAGAGCTGTTCAGTCACACTATAGCCTGGGAATCAGAAGTCTGCTCCCAAGCTACAGTGAGTACAGACCAGGAAATGGTCTGCAGTGATGCCCAGAACCTTTGTGACTCTGATGCAGGCCGTGAGGACCAAGTTTCTGAGCATAATGTTGACCCTTTTTCACAAACTGTAACACCTGTTGTTATAGACAATGAGGAACATACTGATGACGATGAGACGCAGATACCAGATTGGGATGACAACTTAAATTTTTGGTCAGGGGAAGAAGAGGCTCGGTCTGAGGGTGAGGGGAGTGCAAACACAACAATTGATGAGGAAGTTCTAGATCCCACCTACTGTCAACCCACAGTCAGGCACTCGAGGAGGTCAACAGAGGCGGTGGAGGAGGATGCAACCGACGACGATGTTACCTTGCGCCTTCCTGGACAGAGTCGGAGCACTGGTAGCACGTCTACAACTGCATCCTCAGTCACCACTCTGCCTCTGAACACTACTCGGGGGGGCTCAGCAGGTCGCATGCCCTCTAAGCCTTGCCTAGCCTGGTCCTTTTTTGACATAGCAAAAGATCGGCCAAATTATGTGATCTGTAAAATTTGTCGTGATTCTGTTAGTAGAGGGCAAAACCTCAGCAGTTTGACAACTTCTTCCATGAATCGTCACATGAATAAATATCATATGTCCCAGTGGGAAGCTCACCGTGCTGCAATGCGGCCTAGCGGAGCGAACCATCCACCGCCTGCCCTTTCCAGTGCATCCGCGCGCTCTTCATCTTCTAGGACAGTGGGGACAGCTGTCATACCTCATTTTCCACGCACAACTTCCACCACTGTAACCGCAACAGGCAGTTTGCTTGGTACGTCGTCAGTTGGTTTGGAAGGGGAAACAAGTGCGTTTGTACAGCTCTCTCAGACATCGATAGCACCAACGTTGGATGAAGGCGACATCATGTCTCCGCCTGCAGTTTCCTCACAAAGCTGCATTTTTCCAGGGACACCCTACTCAACACCGTCTACACACAGCAGCCAGATCTCTGTCCCTCAGATGTGGACAAATAAAAGGCCATTTCCTGCGACCCATGACAAAGCTAAGAGGTTGACTTTATCCCTCTGTAAGCTCTTGGCTACCAAAATGCTGCCTTTCCGCCTGGTGGATACACAGGATTTTAGAGACCTTATGTCTGTCGCTGTGCCCCAGTACCAGATGCCCAGTCGCCACTACTTCTCTAAGAAAGGTGTGCCTGCACTACACCAGCATGTCGCACACAACATCACCGCTTCATTGAGAAACTCTGTGTGTGAACAGGTGCATTTCACCACCGATACTTGGACCAGTAAGCATGGACAGGGACGTTACATGTCGCTGACTGGGCACTGGGTAACTATGGTGATAGATGGTGAAGAGTCTGCTGCACAAGTCTTGCCGTCCCCACGACTTGTGTGTCAATCCTCTGTCTGTCCACGTTCCGGCACTGCTTCTGCCTCCTCCACCTCATCTGGGTCCTCCACCTCCGCCCCAAGCCTGCCTGGTCAGGCCACCAGCGTTCTCACTGCGCAGAAGGAATCACGCACCCCTCATTACTATGCTGGCAGCAGAGCGCAACGGCATCAGGCGGTCTTTAGCTTGACATGTCTTGGAAATAGGACTCACACAGCGGCTGAGTTCTGGGCAGTTCTGGAGACTGAGATAAATAAATGGTTGTCTCCACTCAACCTGCAGCCTGGTAAGGCTGTGTGCGACAATGCTGCAAACCTGGGTGCGGCCCTTCACCTGGGCAAGGTAACACATGTGCCTTGTATGGCTCACGTGTTGAACCTTGTTGTCCAGCAATTTTTAACACACTATCCCGGCCTAGATGGCCTTCTGACCAGGGCACGAAAACTGTCTGCTCACTTCCGCCGTTCAACCGCCGCAGCTGAGCGACTTGCATCGCTCCAGAAGTCTTTCGGCCTGCCGGTTCATCGCCTGAAATGCGATGTGACGACACGCTGGAATTCAACTCTCCACATGTTACAGCGACTGTGGCAGCACCGCCGAGCCCTGGTGCAATACGTCATGACGTATAGCCTGGGCCAACGAGATGCAGAGGTGGGGAAGATCACCCTGATGGAGTGGTCTCAGATCAAGGACCTATGCACCCTTCTGCACAGCTTCGACATGGTGACGAATATGTTTAGCGCTGACAATGCCATTATCAGCATGACAATTCCAGTCATTTACGTGCTGGAGCACACGCTAAACACTATTCGGAGTCAGGGGGTGGGACAACAGGAAGGGGAGGAACTACAGGAGGATTCATATGCGCAAGACACAACAACATAACCAAGGTCCAGACGTTCATCATCACCAACGCTGCAGGCATGGGACCATGGGGGACAGGGATCAACAAGGGCACATGGTAGCAGGCGAAATGTTGAGGAAGGTGCAGGAGAACATGAAGAAATGGAGGACGAACTGTCCATGGACATGGAAGTCTCAGCGGATGAGGGAGACCTTGGTCAAATTTCAGTTGAAAGAGGTTGGGGTGAGATGTCAGAGGAAGAGAGAACGGTTAGCACCTCTATGCCACAAACACAGCGTGGACTTGGTCCGCATGGCTGCGCAAGACACATGAGCGCCTTCTTGCTGCACTAATTCCAACATGACCCTTGTATTGTCAAAATTAGAAGTGATGATGACTACTGGCTTGCCACACTATTAGATCCCTGGTACAAGTCCAAATTTTGTGACATAATTCCAGCCATAGAAAGGGACGCACGTATGCAGGAGTATCAGCAGAAGCTGTTACTCGATCTTAGCTCGGCTTTTCCACCAAACAACCGTGCAGGTGCAGGGAGTGAATCTCCCAGTTGTAACTTGACAAATATGGCACGGTCTCGTCATCTTCAACAGTCTACCTGTACCAGTAGCACCGTATCTGGTGCTTTTAACAGCAATTTTATTGAATCTTTTCATAATTTTTTTAGACCATCCTTTGCAAGGCCTCCAGAGACAACAAGTCTGACACATAGTCAACGGCTGGAGAGGATGATATAGGAGTATCTCCAAATGAACATTGATGCCATGACTTTGCAAATGGTGCCTTGCTCATTTTGGTCTTCAAATCTTGAAAAATGGCCAGAGCTCTCCACTTAGGGCGGCTTTGCACGTTGCGACATTGGGGTCAAATCGAAAGTGACGCACATCCGGCGTCGCAGTCGATATCGCAACGTGCAAATCCTTTTTGATACGATGAACGAGCGCAAAAGCGTCGTTATCGTATCATCGCTGCAGCCTCCGACATTTCCATAATGCCGGTGCAGAGACAGGTGCAATGTTGTTCCTCGCTCCTACGGCAGCACACATCGCTGTGTGTAAAGCCGCAGGAGCGAGAAACTTCACCTTACCTGCCGCCGGCTGCAATGAGAAGGACGGAGGTGGGCGGGATGTTTACATCCTGCTCATCTCCGCCCCTCCACTTCAATTGGCCGCCTGCCGTGTGACGTCGCTGTGACGCCGCACGACCCGCCCCCTTAGGAAGGAGGCGGGTCGCCGGCCAGAGGGACGTCGCACGGCAGGTATGTGCGTGTGAAACTGCCGTAGCGATAATAATCGCTACGGCAGCTTTCACTAGATATTGCACGTGCGACGGGGGCGGGACTATCGCTGCAGCATCGGTAACACATTGTTACCGATGTCGCAGCGTGCAAAGCCCGCCTTACGCCTTGGAGATTTTGTCGTGTCCAGCTGCCAGCGTTGTCTCTGAACGTGTCTTCAGTGCTGCTGGGTGTGTGCTGACAGATAAGCGCACGCGTCTGTCCAGTGACAATGTGGACAGACTAACGTTCATCAAAATGAACAAGTCATGGATCCACAAGGAATTTACTACCCCTGTGTCATCCTGGGGAGAGTAAATGCTTGTGGATTTGGAATGTGCTTGATGCAAATCAAAACATCCTGTTTGCAACTAGGGCACAAGTGCTGCCACTGATGGGGTGTCTGTGTGGCCCAATTTTTGGAAAAAAAGGGAGACTCCGCTTGGAGTAACCCTTGCTTGCTGTGTTTTTAAAAATGATCCAAGATGAACAGAGCTGGGATCAGGAAAGACTTTGCTTCCTACCCCGGTGTCATCCTGGGGACGGTTAAGTATGGCGTATTTTTTAATGTGCTTGATGCAAATCTAGCTGTGAAGTGTACAACTGGGGCACAAGTGCTGCCACTGAATGGGTGGGTGTGCATGGGGCCCAATTTTTGGAAAAAAAGGGAGACTCCGCTTGGAGTAACCCTTGCTTGCTGTGCTTTTTAAAGGAGCCAAGATGAACAAGTCATGATTCAGCAAAGACTTTGCTACCTACCCCGGTGCAATCCTGAGGACGGAAAAGGATGGCGTATTTTTGAATGTGCTTGATGCAAATCTAGCTGTGAAGTGTACAACTGGGGCACGAGTGCTGCCACTGAATGGGTGGGTGTGTGTGGGGCCCACTTTTTGGAAAAAAAGGAGACTCCGCTTGGAGTAACCCTTGCTTGCTGTGTTTTTAAAAATGATCCAAGATGAACAGAGCTGGGATCAGGAAAGACTTTGCTACCTACCCCGGTGTCATCCTGGGGACGGTTAAGTATGGCGTATTTTTGAATGTGCTTGATGCAAATCTAGCTGTGAAGTGTACAACTGGGGCACTAGTGCTGCCACTGAATGGGTGGGTGTGTGTGGGGCCCAATTTTTGGAAAAAAGGGAGACTCCGCTTGGAGTAACCCTTGCTTACATTGTTTTTAAAAATGGTCCAAGATGAACAGAGCTGGGATCAGGAAAGACTTTGCTACCTACCCCGGTGCAATCCTGAGGACGGAAAAGGATGGCATATTTTTGAATCTGCTTGATGCAAATCTAGCTGTGAAGTGTACAACTGGGGCACAAGTGCTGCCACTGAAGGGGTGGGTGTGTGTGTGTGTGGCCCAATTTTTCAAAAAAAGGGAGAACTCCGCTTGGAGTCACCTTGTGGTGTTTTACATGATTTTAGAAGGGCGTTTCATGCCTATATCTGTGTCTCCTCCTCTTTTTCCTTGTCCAGCTCTTTTGTTTTCGCATGAGTATATGTCCTTGTCACTGTCCCATGTGTTTGTGTTGTGGTGTGAGTTGTTTGTCACCTTTTGGACACCTTTTGAGGGTGTTTTCTAGGTGTTTTTATGTGTTTGTGATTGCCTGCCATTGTTTCCTATGCGGTTCGAGTTCGGTTCGTCGAACGTTCGCCGAACTGAACTCGAACGAGACCTCCGTTCGACGAACCGAACTCGAGCCGAACCGCGGCTGGTTCGCTCATCTCTAGTCTTAAATACCTAGTGCCTCTACAGGGTTAGGGCGCACTGTCAGTTTAAGAATAGGTGCACTTGTGCACCCTAAGTACACTTCTATCAGACCTACAGTATCTGGGCTGCGCAGGCCCTTGGAGCCACAGAAAGGGATCGGGGATGCAGGAGTTATTGCTGAGCAGGCGGGAGGATAAGTGTGCCTGTATCGTTGCTGGGGGAGTAGCACAGTGCAGGGATGCCACTACGAGCATTTAAGAACTATTAAAACAAAGTTAAATCATGTATTACCTCCTTTTAAATCCTCATTGTAATAACGGTTTCTTTGGACATATAATTTATTACGATATACAGTACATATGGAAAAAAAGATTCTAAAACCATGCAAAAAGAGAAAAACTGTGATAGTGTTCAGTGAATGCATCTGTTAAATATATGTCTAGACATTTATCTAACTTGTGTTTGTCAAGGCTAGACATGTTGTTCTAATCTAAACTGACTGATATCTTGAGGTTGCACGATATTAATATATTTTTCGGCAAATTGCAATAATGCTATACCCATTTGTTTTGTCTTCCACTGACAATGCAATTCTGTTTGAAAAGTCAACATCAAACCTATATTCTATAAAAGAAAACATATTTATTATCTGCCACTTTATTATAAGGTTGTATTTCCGATATAATTTTATGAAATAATAATTAAAAATTTAATAATATTTTATAATACTATAACATAATTCTCTTTTTGACCGTTTACAATCCGATTTCCATTTTTTACACTCTACTAAAACTGCCCTCACTTTTTACGTTTTACATAGCCCAAATAACTTTTTGTGAGTAGTATCAGGAGTAGACATATCATTGGTGCAGCCTGTGCGTACACACAGGGGCCCAATAGGTAAGGGGGCCCACTACTACCTCCACAGCAGGTGGAATTGTGCAATATTCCAATTTTTAGGGGCAGAATGAACATGAAACAGCAATTTAGGGATTTTTTTACACTGTTCAATGGAGTAATTTGATAAGACAACTTCATTTGTTGGATTTGTATAATTACAGCAATACCGCATTTATATATATTTTTATGCTTTGCCACTTTGCCATAGCTTCCACATGTAAGAGGGTGGCAACAAAAAGATACTCATATAGATTTAGTGCTCCATGACATTTGTGCACCAACATTGCCATCTGCCAGAGGCCCAGGATCTCCAGGAGCAAATATGATATCTCAAAGCACGTGCACTGCATGCAATTTACAGACATGCAGTCACGTGCTGAATGAATGAAAATGAATTGAGAATGGATGTACATGTCTAGTCATCAGAATGTGGCCAGAAGTATACAAATCTCATACTTCCACTCACACAATTGTCCACTCTTGCCACTCACATGGGAGAATCGTAAAAGTGTGCAGCGCATGCGTTGTGAGCATGCAGAAGCCTGCATTCACCTAGAGTGACTGTAGACTTTCATCTCAAAAGTGTACAACCCCATTAATTATAAAATAAAGCATTGTAGCATAACCAATCCTGTAATATCTTCACTGTTAGGATTTAGCTCTGCTTGCTGGTTTCAACAGTCATCATATGACCACTCCACTCATATGCGATTTTCATACTTACGGTCATCTGACAAATAGCTTTTATTTCTACTTTTCTCAGTTTTTCACTGGAAATTGAGAGATATATGAAGAACAGCTTGTCGGTATGTGACTGTAAGTATGTAAATAGCATATGAATGATAGGTCACATGACAGCTACTGAATTCGTTGGGAGTTCACCAAATTGAATGTTTGCCATTGTGACAGAAAGCCTAGATATACTTCTGACTGACCACTTCACTAAATTTTTGGTAGTGACTCCGACCAGATGTCTAAGTCAGCAGCTTGGACTATCTGCCACTATCTTATCCACTTGTACTGGAGCCCAAAGAGAATCCACTCTGTCCAAGTAGAGATAAAAATATAGCGCATATGAGAAGCACCCGTGGAGTGATTTCTGTATATTTATATTATAGAATTGCTCACCTGGTTAGGTTGTGTGCCCTCGCACAACCCTGGTGTTAGATGTATAATTCCTCTGGGAGATGAGGGACTGTCTCAGCTGACGTTATCCGTTGTTCTGCTGGGTGGATCCAGGTTTGTTGCCGCTGCTGGCTTCAGATTCACCAACTTCTTGAATCCTGGAGCTCTGTGCGGACCTGCATCCTCCTGCTGTTAGTTCAAATGATCTGATGGATTCTATTACTCACAGCAGCTCTACCCGGATTCCCTTATGGGAGTAGGCATATAGAAAAAAGATTCCGGTCTTTGTAGGCGCTAGTAATAGATCTTTGGTCTTTGATTTTTTGAGAAATTTGGCTTTATCATTAATAACATAAAGCTCTTGTATTAACACAACGCGTTTCAGCAAGATACACTTGCCATCCTCAGGTCAGGGAGATGCCTCCTCCCTGACGAAGATTTTAAAGAAATTGAAACATACGTAGGCTTTTCTGAGGCCCTCCCTGGATGGGGCCCCCCTCATCAAACCTGTCTGTACTTGCTGAGAAGCCACAGCAAGGCTTTTCACTCTTGCATCCTTGCCTGTGCATAGGTCCTCTTGGGACTGTTGGTAAATATACAGCCGTATATGCATATATGCTTTGGTTAGTTGTCTTTCTGTTTTCCACATGGAATTTAATGTTATTATAAACATCTAACCTTGCATTTAGGGTCTGTATGAACCTATGGACCTTTCAGTACATAATTAAGCTCTTGAACCAACATGTCCCAATATGGATCAACCGTGACTCCATAGGGGGTTTGTCCGTCCTTTATTCTTTTAATATGTTTGTATGACATCTGGATGTTCACTCTGTGTCTCGAATTATGAATAAAATTATTTGTACTTTTTTGCACTAAAAATACTCTTGTCTTCCTTCTCATGATATGCTTTTGAGTTTGTGCCTTATGTGGGGATTCAGCAGAATCAAGACCCACCCCTTTTTTTTGTATGGTGCTGTGGAGCTTTTCCTTCCTTATAATTTCAAAGCATCATGAAGAAATTCCGTGAGAATGAATAACTGTTGCCCACATTGCAACCTCCCACGAAAAACGCTGTGCTGCAGAAGGAGTCTCTTCATCAGAGAACTGGCAAATTAACAGAAGGGAGGAATGTAAGACGGTGGCCAAAAGAAGATACTCAGATTCAGTGCTCTAAGGCATTTGGGCACCAGGGACCAGGGTCACCAGGAACCAGGGTCACCAGGAACCAATCTGTCAGTGTATGTTTCCTTGAGGGAAGAGTTAAATTTAGAGTCAGGTGCATACTGTGGTGCAGTGCAGTTACCAAATATAAAAAGCTGGGCTGGCAGCAGGAAGACTGGCTACAAGATCATTAAGGAAAAGGACCCATATGCAGCAGAGCAAACCCGGGTCGTCTGCAAGGGAATAATTTGGAAGCACACTTAGCACAGATGAACTCAAAGCCAGCATACTACTGTCTGAGAAACCTAAAGACTGCATACTGTAGCCAGAATAACCCGAAGGCCGAAAATTGTCGCCAGAGGAACTCGAAGATCGAATATCATGGTCAGAGGGACCCGAAGACTGGATATCATTACCAGAGGAACCTAGTGATATCATCAGAGGAACAATGAAAACCAAATATTATAGTCAGAGGAACACAAAGATCAAACACCAAACACCGTCACCAGAAGAGGCTTGATGTACGTGGTCAAGCACCAAGATTGAACATGGAGAACCAGAAATTGAGAAACTGACATTTTGTTCCAGAGCCGCATCCAAGTGAGCCAGGTTGTTACTTGCTTATGGTACTGACAGAGAATAGCTTAGTAATAGAGTTTACCGTTTGTGTAGTGCATTGCCACCCAACTAAACCACGTATAATGAACCACTGACATAAGTAGGTTTGTGAAAGCTTAATTCTTGTTTATTGCATATTGTAGCCCTAATAGGGAGACTCTGGTAAGTGAGTCCATTTTAAATAATCTTCTGTTTGATCAGTCGAGTGTAACTGTGAAACATGCCAAATATTGTTTAATTTATTTGTATTTCTTGTTTGTCTGTTGTTTGCTCAACACACCTCCATTTCCCTGTTTCCCCCTAATAAAAAAACATTGAAGTCACCACTGAGTCCCTACTGCGTGTTGCGTTCCTGGCCTCTGTGTTACACACTTTACACGAGAAAGAGAGAGAGAAAGGACCCGCTGACCATAGGAGCTTATGCTCTACAGAAGAGAGAGAGGATCCTGTGACCATAAGAACTTACGCTCTACAGGAAAAAGAAACAGGATCTCCCTGACCATAAGAGCTTACACACTACAGGACAGGGACTTACGCAGTGACTCTGGAGATAGAAAACAACTCTGCCACACAAGTTGTGCTCTGCTGGAAACTGCTGATCTGTAATGGCCAAGGTAGTGACCACCACTGTACAAAGTACGATACTCCATAAGATGTAATAGCTGCAGGACATTATGGGAAAGCCTGTGCAGCACTGCAAAATGATGTAGCACTTTCTGATGCTTAAGCAATATGGTAAATGGAGCTAAGCAAGTAATTTTTTTTCTGAACCTAGAATCGAATATGAAAATATTTGGACTCGCGTGAAATGGCAAATTTCAGGAAATTCTACTTGAACTTGATCCTCCACGGATTGATCCACTCATCTCCATTTGTTAGTAAAGCTAAGCACTGACTTTAGCACTATACGATAAAGCTTGGCTTCCACACCAGATAACTTCCACTGGTCTTTTCTTTTATCCCACTAGCCAGCAATGCAAGTGCTCTGAAAGAATATGTTCTTTTAAAGTGTTATTTTTCCTAAAAACTGAAGGATTGAGCATTAAAATTGAACATATCCTACTATTTTCTTTACACATTTCATTAGGTGGTTTTTCGTTTTTCTCAAAATCGGTGAGTTCAGTCAATATTAGTTACATCTCAATGGCTAACATAAAGCTTTTTTGTTGTGATGTACTGGGGCTCATGCACATGTCTGTGAAACTTGGTCATAGTACGGACCTCAACGCATGGACTTCTTCTATTTGTCGTGACGCCACTCTCAGAATTGCGGTCAGTGGGGACCGCCACTGCAAGTTAGGGGTGCCTGGGGCTGATGGTAGGTGCAGTCAGGTGTCGTAGCCTCCTGAGAGTGAGGCGAGCCCCAGGGTCCTGTGTAGAACTACAAGGCGCAGAATAACTCCACACAAGCAGGATGTCTTTCAGGGGTTTTACTCACAGTTGATGGCAGGGTGAGTAACCCGGGCGTAGCTGGGATGAACCAGGCTGGAACCAGGTGTCCTTCGGGCTGACTGATGAGGGTGACTACCGACTCGCCTTCCTTAGCCCTTTGCGTTTTGGGGTAACCCCGACTTTTAGTCCCTATGGGGGTCACCCAGGGAAGTTGCTGAAGCCTCTCTCCCCTTCGGTTTGTCCGTTTGCTTGTAGCCTGGGCCAGGACACTCCAGCTGCTTGCCTTCTGTGAACTATGGGCCCTAATTGTGGCGACGTGGCTGCGGACTTTGTAGTGTGATCTTGGGGGTGTAAAGTACCCCCTCAAGCAGGTTTGGCAAGGAAAGTTGGATCTATCCCTGCACTGGGACCTACTACCCGTTTGGGCCTGGTACTCCCTAGCAGTCTCCTTACTTCCCACTCCGTGCTCTCTCTTTAGCTGAAGATGGATTTCGGGTAGCACTCCTAGGTGACCGTTCTCCCCCGTCGGTAGCCACTGCGCGGGCGCTGTTAGACTGCAACAGCCCCAGGGGTCTGCTCCTCTCTGAGCTCCCTGGACTCTGCACTAAACCGGCTCACTGCTCCTCCTCTCCTGTTCTTGCCTACGCCACCTAGCAACCAGGCTCTCTACCACACCCCTTGAGTGGAGATGGAGGCTTTTGGCCCCCTCCACTATTCCAGTGGAGGTGAAGGCTTTTCCCCCTCCTGGGATCCCCAGGGGTCCTCTCAAAGGTACATGTGTGAGACCTGATCACTATGCGCCTGTGTAGTCACACCTCGGTCAGCCTTCTGGATTACCTGTATTGTACTGTCCCCAGCATGGGTGCAGTACTCAGTGGTGCCTGACCAGGTCAGGGGCGCCACATTCCCCCTTAGTTATCACCAGCACGTCCTCGGGCTGCAAGACAACATTTTAAAATGCATAAAACATTAAAACATGGTAAAACTTTTAAAACCACCAGGTACCATACATCACCACCCTCCACCCACAAGTCCGTTAACCCACCCTAAACCCTTTCAGGAGGCAGGTCACCGGTTTCTTTTGGTAACCAGGTCTGGGCCATCCACTTCCCCAGACCTTTCCTCCAATCTTCCTCTCCCGTCGGCCGCGCCTTCAGCCACTTCTGGCAGGATGTAGAGGCGGCTTTTGTGGTCTAGTGGTCTTCAGGGCATACCTGGCCTGGTGAAGCCGCGCTTTCAGCCTCTTCTGGCAGGATGTAGAGGCGGCCTCCACAGTTGGTGCTGACCAGGTACCCTCTTTGTGGTGGAGAGCCAGGCCCCATAAACAGGCATGCTCTCTGGTTGCAGGTGAGCCAAGGCCCTATATACGGACGTGCTCCCTGGTTGCAGACGAGCCAAGCCCCTAAACAGGCTGGCTCTGGTGGTGGTGCCTCTGGTGTAACTATTTACACTGCGAGAGTTTGTGGCTATAGCCAGTTCATAGCCTTAAGGTTCATTTCTCACATTAGTTTATGTGGGCACATTGCTTAAACTTGAAAACGTTGCAAAACTTTTCAAACTTGTCAAACTGGTAACTTCTGTACTTTACTTTTCTTGCTCTACGTGGATTCCTCCTCACCAGGGCTTGGGCCTGTAGGGCTGCGGCACCTGCTGCTTTCTCGGCCTTTTTCATCATCCGTGGTGGTCTCATCAGTGGGTTCTTTGTCTGTTCTTTCTCTATCTCTGTCTTTCCTTTCTTCCTCTGTGTCTGTTTCTTTTTCTTTAGGACAAGGTGTAACATCTAGTGCATACCAGCCTCTTTCTCCTTGATGCATTGTAAACTCCACTGAGTCTCCCATCCGTAGGTTTCTTCCAGGATGTCCTCTGGGCAAATGGGCTCTCACGTCTCTTCTATTGACAAAGATGCCGACCTTCATACCAGGTGCAACTATAAAGCCGTATCCTGATTTTAGGCTGAAATCTTCTACTACTCCTCGACAAAGGGGTCCTCTGACCTGGGCTTTGGCCCTTCTCAGGAACCGTTTCTCCTCCAAGTCTCTGGCCGTTATTTCATCTTTCTGCTCTGGAGACTGCGGTGCAGGGGTGAACTTGGATCTGCTACGGCGCCGTGTCTTGCGGACTGGATTCTGCGGGGTACAGCTTACAAGCTCCCAGGTGAGGCTTTTGGGCAGATCTTCTTCAGCGGAGGGTATCGGGTCTTCTTCGTCCCAGCGGGAGTATGGCAACATCTCTGGCTCGGGGTATGAATCCACTGCTGATGGCTCCGGAGTCAGCTCCCCAGCTTTCTGTCCTCCTCTCCCCCTTAGTTCTTCTGAACACTCCTGTCGTGGCAGTGCTGGGGATGGACTTTCATCAGCAGGCCCGGGCGGGGGACTCTTTGGCGTGTTTGCTGCAGGAGTCGCCTTGGGGGTGTGCGGAGGGAGCAGATACCGGTCCACCATCTCCTGTGGGAACTTGGCCTCCAGGTCAGCCTTCAGTCTCCAGTATTCGGGGTCCGCACCTATCAGGGACTTCCTAACAGGGACTTCCTTGGACTGGGGAGCGGTGTCTGCTCTGGCCTTGCGGGCCGGGGTAAACAGAGGTACCTTCTTGTCTTTGTGGGCCGTGCCTGACATGGCGGCGGCCTGGTCTTGGCGGGCCGCGCCTGGCATGGCGGCGGCCTGGTCTTGGCGGGCCGCGCCTGGCATGGCGGCGGCCTGGATCAGCGTCGCTGTCGCAGCTGGAGTCTTATCGGGCATCGCTACTGTGGCCGGTTCTTGGCGGGCCGGGCTGGGCGTTGCTGCCGCGGTCTGGGCTTGGCGGGCCGGGCCTAGCATGGCGGCGGCCTGAGTCAGCGTCACACCTGCAGCGTGGATAAGGGTCGCGGCGGCAGCCGGATCTTTGCGGGCCGGACTGGGCGTTGCTGCAGGGACCGGGTCTCGGTGGGCCGAGCAGGGCATCGCTGCGGCGGCCTGGGCTTGGCGGGCTGCACCTGGCGTGGCTGCGGCCTGCTTCAGCGTCGCCGCGCCGGACGCCTCTTCAGGGACCGCGGGCATGGCAGCAGGGGTCGGGGCACTCGCGCTGGCAGGGGCAACACTGGACTCACCCATCGTTGGCAGCATCGGGGTCTGAGTCGTCACCGCCCGGTCTGGCACTCGGCGCGCGGCTCTCCCCTCATAGGCCTGAACCGCCGCGGTCATTTCCAGAAACTCCGTACGTCCCTCTCTGATCTGCCTTCCGACCCTGGCCTCCAGTTGATCGCAGAACTCGGCAAGCTCCCGACACCACCAGGCAGCGGAGCCTGGCTCTGGGTCTCTGTGTTCAGACGCCATTTCCTCTAACAGCAGGCTTCTGGCTCCCTTTCTGTCCCGACGTCTCTGAACGCTTCCGCTCTCTTCACTTGCGAGGTCAGGACTCTGGGTAGCCACACCTCTTCATGGGCGGTAACTTCTCCCAGCGCGGGCTGCTGTTGTTTTTCGGCGCGCTTTTCATGGTGGCAATATGGCGGCGCTTCCAATTTTTCAAGCGGACCGCCCAGGCACATGGTCACCTGTCTGAACAGGTCTAGTCCTTATCCTGTTCGTGACGCCAGATGTGAAGCCCCACAGGTGTTGTGTCGGTGCATTACCTTCAGGGACTCCACTCGGCTGTATCTTGTTACATGTAGGAAATCTTCTATTTGTCGTGACGCCACTCTCAGAATTGCGGTCAGTGGGGACCGCCACTGCAAGTTAGGGGTGCCTGGGGCTGATGGTAGGTGCAGTCAGGTGTCGTAGCCTCCTGAGAGTGAGGCGAGCCCCAGGGTCCTGTGTAGAACTACAAGGCGCAGAATAACTCCACACAAGCAGGATGTCTTTCAGGGGTTTTACTCACAGTTGATGGCAGGGTGAGTAACCCGGGCGTAGCTGGGATGAACCAGGCTGGAACCAGGTGTCCTTTGGGCTGACTGATGAGGGTGACTACCGACTCGCCTTCCTTAGCCCTTTGCGTTTTGGGGTAACCCCGACTTTTAGTCCCTATGGGGGTCACCCAGGGAAGTTGCTGAAGCCTCTCTCCCCTTCGGTTTGTCCGTTTGCTTGTAGCCTTGGCCAGGACACTCCAGCTGCTTGCCTCCTGTGAACTATGGGCCCTAATTGTGGCGACGTGGCTGCGGACTTTGTAGTGTGATCTTGGGGGTGTAAAGTACCCCCTCAAGCAGGTTTGGCAAGGAAAGTTGGATCTATCCCTGCACTGGGACCTACTACCCGTTTGGGCCTGGTACTCCCTAGCAGTCTCCTTACTTCCCACTCCGTGCTCTCTCTTTAGCTGAAGATGGATTTCGGGTAGCACTCCTAGGTGACCGTTCTCCCCCGTCGGTAGCCACTGCGCGGGCGCTGTTAGACTGCAACAGCCCCAGGGGTCTGCTCCTCTCTGAGCTCCCTGGACTCTGCACTAAACCGGCTCACTGCTCCTCCTCTCCTGTTCTTGCCTACGCCACCTAGCAACCAGGCTCTCTACCACACCCCTTGAGTGGAGATGGAGGCTTTTGGCCCCCTCCACTATTCCAGTGGAGGTGAAGGCTTTTCCCCCTCCTGGGATCCCCAGGGGTCCTCTCAAAGGTACATGTGTGAGACCTGATCACTATGCGCCTGTGTAGTCACACCTCGGTCAGCCTTCTGGATTACCTGTATTGTACTGTCCCCAGCATGGGTGCAGTACTCAGTGGTGCCTGACCAGGTCAGGGGCGCCACATTTTCATCCACTGAAATTTTTAAAATTAAATTAGCATCTTTTAAGCAGGTTAGTCATGGTGTCTTAGTTCCTAATTTGCAATAAAAGTGTCCTCGTTATTGAAGTTTCTGTCACAATTTTTTATGATTTGCAGTTTTGGTTATATTACAATGTATTCTCACAGAGGCAATCAATTAATGATGTATCCTTTTAGTGACGATTTGTGGAACATCTTATACTATTTGCCATCTCCAAATGAGTCAAATGTTGAAAGTTCAGAGTGGGCTTTAATGGGAATCTGTCAGCAAGTTTTTGCTATGTAAACTGACAGCACCATGAGGTAGACCCTGATTACAGTTTTCTGAGTGCAGCATTTATGATAGAGACAGTTTTCTCTGCTGAAGATCTAGCAGTGCTCGATTGCTGGCTTGTGTTTAACCCTGCCACACTGCAGCTTTATGTGTACATGATATAGTGACAGAAAGCTGCTAATCAGTAGTGATGGGCGAACCTGGACTGTAAAGTCCGGAATCCTTACCAGATACCTATTGTCTGTGCTTGGACCCCAAAAATGGAGTTCTCAGGGAACTCCGTGTTAGTGTTCAGATTCGGCTACCTAGAAAAAATTTAAAAAAAAAGGAAAAAAGAAAGAAAATAAGGAATAAAGCAGGAGCAAGTAACCTACACAGCTGTTACACTACATCTGGGTAGACTCATTAACCCACATACATATTCACTCCTTCCCACACCCACTGTCAGTCCCGGTGTCTGTGATTGGCTGTGGTCAGACACGGCACCCACCCTGTGTGAAAGCGTCTGTGATTGATTGGAATCACACTCCCGGTCTGTGTCCCTATGGTAGTGTCAAAATAAAAAAATGCCATAGGTTTCCCCATATTGTGATACCCAGTGCAGATAAAGCATACAGCTACACAATGCAGCCACCAGCTGTGTGATTATATTGGCTGTGTATCAAAACAAGAATGACCCTATGCAGCTTTCAATTAAATTATTTAAATAAATGATTTAAACAAAAGGAGTACGGTCCCCCCCAATTCTCATAGCCAGCCAAGATAAAGCTGACAGCTGGGGGCTGGTATTCTCAAGCTGGGGAGGCTCATCATTATTGGCCCTCCACTCTAAAAATTGTTGCATCCATTAGTTGCGACAATCTCTGCACTTTGCCTGGCTCATTCCGATTGTCCTTGAGCAGTGGCAATCATGGTAATATAAGGGGTTAATGACAGCTCACAGCTGCCACTAAGCCCTAGATTAGTAATGGAAGGTGTTTATGAGGGCCCCATAACTATCACTGTAAGTGAACAGAAATAAACGTAAATAGAATTTATTTATTATATACCAAAAAATCCTTTAATTGAAATAAAATACAAAAAAAACCCTCTCTCTCCAATTTATTAACCCCCAAACACCCATTTCTGATGTAATCCACATGAGGTCCCACGACGATCTTGGCTCTGCTACCTACTGAACTTGTATTGTGCAGACACATTACAGAACATGACAGCAAGCTGTGGCTTCAGGAAGAGGCTGACTGAGCAGCAACTGTGAGCGGTGATGTCACTCAGTTTATCTGTCATCACATATGGATGTTCCCAAGGTACCCCACCTGTGACCGAAGGGAAACTGACCTCATGTGACCTTATTGAACTCAGTTACCTCACCTCAGATGAACTCATTCAGTTCTGCAACTGTGTTTTCTTGCCAGGAGATGCAGATATGGTGCTGAAATTTATACACCCAATTCCTAAATCAATACGAAAAACACATAAAAAAAAGATGCAGTTTTGATGCAATATTTTACCTGGAGATGCAGATTTGGTGCTGAAAGTTATATACCATATCCTTGCATAAAATTTGTATCTTCTGGCAAAAAAAACCAATTTTTTTTGCCAGGAGATGCATATTTGGTGCAGGAATTTGGTGTATAAATTTCAGCACCAAATCTGCCTCTCTTCGCAAAAAAACACACAAAAATGGGTTTGACGCTCTTTCAGTGTGGTTTTCTGCCAGGAAATGCAAATTTGGTGCAGACATTTCAGCACCAAATTTGCATCTCCTGGCAGAAAACCGCACCAAATCGGCGTCAAAACCAATTTTGTGTGTTGTTTGCCAATCGATGCAGACTTGGTGTTGAAATTTATACACCAAATTCCTGAAACAAATCTGTATCTGTTGGTAAAAAAAAAGCATCAAAACAAAATACGGTTTTGATGTACGATTTTTTACCATGAGATGCAGATTGGGGGCTGAAATTTCTACACCAAATTCCTGGATCAAATCTGCATCTCCTGCCAATAAAATGCATCAAAACATGGTGTAGTTTTGATGCGTTTTTTTTTTACAGAAAATGCAGATTTTCTGCAGGAATTTGGTGTATAAATTTTAGCACCAAATCTGTATCTCCTCCGCAAAATATTGCATCATAGCCACATCACATTTAGTGCATTATGCATTTTTTTTGCCAGGAGATGCAGTAGTGTGGCAGAAATTTGGTATATAAATATCAGCATCATATCTGCATCTCTGCAAAAAATGACATAATTTTTATCCAGGAGATGCAGGTGTCATTTGAACTAAATGAGTTCACCTGAGGTGAGGTCACTGAGTTCAATGAGGTCATCTAAGGTCAGTTTATCTGCGGTCACAGGTGCGGGTACCATGGCAACAGATGTCAGTGCTTACAGTTGCGGCTCATTCTCTGCCTGAAGCCTCTGCATGTGGTCATATTCTGTAATGTACCTGCACTCTGAAACTTCAGTATTTTGCAGAGGCGGGATCATTGTGGAACACCATGTGGATTATGTCAAAACTGGGTGTTTGGGTTAATAAATTGGAGAAAAAGGCTGTTTGTTTGGATTTCATTTCAAATAAAGGATTTTTTCATTGTTTGTGTTTATTTCTTTTCACTTACAGTATTTGTAATGGAGGGTCTCATAGACGCCTTCCGTTACTAATCTAGGGCTTAGTGGAAGCTGTGAGCTGTCATTAACTCCTCATAGTATAGTGCCGTAATTGTCACATGTAATGAATGCAACAATTCCAGGCAGCTGCAGGCTGCTATTTTAAGTCTGGGGGCCAATAACCATAGGCCTCCCCAGCCTGAGAATACCAGCCCCCAGATGTTGGCTTTATCATGGCTGGGTATCAAATTTGGAGGGGAACAGCACATCATTTTTTAAATTATTTATTTAAATATTTTAAATAAAAAATGAAAAAAACACATAGGGTTCCTCTTATTTTAATACACAGCCAAGATAATCACATGGCTGGGGGCGGCAACCTGTAGTTGTATGCTTTATCTGTGCTGGGTATCACAATATGGAGGAACCCTATGCCAATTTATTTATTTATTTTTACACCACTATAGGAACGCAAACAGTGTGTTTGACCAATCACAGATGGTGGGGGCGCAGTTTGAATGCAACCAATCACACATAGTGGGACTGATGGTGGATGGGGGAAGCAGTGAATTTGTATGAGGGTTAATGAGCGGACCTGAAAGTAGTGTTACAGCCACACGGGAGACTCGGTTAGTATAATTGTCCTGCTTTAATCCTCCTAACCCTTTCTATCATCATTTTACAGCACAATGTTCAGGTCCCCGTAGACTTATAGCTGTTTGGGTTCAAATCTGGTCCCAAACTGGATTTTTTTTTTTAAGTCTGGCCAGACACGCTGAGCTTGGAAATCTGTGTGATTGCTCATCTCTACTAATCAGTGCTGGGAGTGTACATGGACTATAAAGGCCCCGTCACACTAAGCAACATCGCTAGCAACATCGCTGGTAACGAACAACTTTTGTGACGTTGCTAGCGATGTTGCTGTGTGTGACATCCAGCAACAACCTGGCCCCTGCTGTGAGGTCGTTGGTTGTTGCTGAATGTCCTGGGCCATTTTTTAGTTGTTGCTGTCCTGCTGTGAAGCACAGATCGCTGTGTGTGACAGCGAGACAGCAACAACTAATGTGCAGTGAGCAGGGAGCCGGCTTCTGCTGAGGCTGGTAACTAATGTAAACATCGGGTAACCAAGAAGCCCTGTCCTTGGTTACCCGATATTTACCTTTGATATCAGCCTCCTCCGCTCTCACTGCCTGTGCTGCCGGCTCCTGCTCTGTGCACATGTAGCTGCAGCACACATCAGGTAATTAACCCGATGTGTGCTGTAACTAGGAGAGCAAGGAGCCAGCGCTCAGTGTGCGCTGCTCCCTGCTTTGTGCACATTTAGCTGCAGCACACATCGGGTTAATTAACCTGATGTGTGCTGTAACTAGGAGACTGGGGGCTGGTCACTGGTTGCTGGTGAGCTCACCAGCAACTCGTGTAGCCACGCTCCAGCGATCCCTGCCAGGTCAGGTTGCTGGTGGGATCGCTGGAGCGTCGCAGTGTGACAGCTCACCAGCAACCTCCTAGCAACTTACCAGCGATCCCTATCGTTGTTGGGATCGCTGGTAAGTTGCTTAGTGTGACTGGACCTTTAGGCAAGAGGCCAATTGTCCTGTAATGATAGTCTTCTGCTGATAAAACACCTATTGTATTAAAAAAGCAAAACAGACCTGTGAGTGAAACATAGCTGTAATTAGAGTCTCTGCTTCTACATTATGCTGCTTTCATATTACATAGCAAAAATCTGCTGACAGGTTACCTCTAATCAATGTCAATTACCCATTAATTAATTTGAGAACTCATATCCGAGCTATTAAATAATGTATAGGAGATCTGGAAATGGGTGGAGTATCTGATTAACGGAAAGTGAAAGATGAAGTGTATATGGTGTGTCATATGAGGAAAATAACAAAATATTTTTAAATACAGTTATTTTAGCATTTTGAAATAGTGAGCTCAAACATATAAAAATAGTGAACGATACACGCAAGAGGATTTACAAAGCTAAATACATTCTCTTGTCTGCCTTTAAAGAGGACCTGTCCCCATGTCTAAAATTGTCAGTTACTGCTCGTATTTTATTCCCTTAGGTGGGATTTACACGCTGCGACATCACTAGCAATTGCTAGCGATGTCGAGCGCGATAGCACCCGCCCCCGTCGAACATGCGATATCTAGTCCTTGCTGCCGTAGCGAACATTATCACTACGGCAGCCTCACACGCACATACCTGGTCGGCGACGTCGCTGTGATCGCCAAACAATCCCTCCTTCAAGGGGGAGGTGCGTTCGGCGTCACAGCGACGTCACCGCAACGTCAACAAGCGGCCGGCCAGCAGAAACGGAGGGGCGGAGATGAGCGGGACATAACATCCCGCCCACCTCCTTCCTTCCGCATTGCCGGTGGACGCAGGTTAGGAGATATTTGTTGTTCCTGCGTTTTCACACACAGCGATGTGTGGTGCCGCAGGAACGACGAACAACATCGTATCTGCAGCAGCAGCGACATTATGGAAATGAACGACGTGACACAGATCAACAATTTTTTACGCTTTTGCGCTCGTTCATCATCGCACCTAGGATTTACACATTGCGATGTTGCTACCGGCGCTGGATGTGCGTCACTAACAACGTGATCCCGACGATATATCGGTAGCGATGTCACAACGTATAAAGCCCGCCTTACTCTCCCTTCCCCTAAGTATTTAAGTTTTAATTTTAAAATCCACCATACGATTCCAGAGATATGAGAATTTGTATTAATTGCACTCATTATTAGAGATGAGCGAACCGGTCCCGGTTCAGCTCGAGGTCGGTTCGCCGAACGGAGGTCCCGTTCGAGTTCGGCTCGTCGAACGTTCGACGAACCGAACTCGAACTGCATAGGAAACAATGGCAGGCAATCACAAACACATAAAAACACCTAGAAAACACCCTCAAAGGTGTCCAAAAGCTGACAAACAACTCACAACACAACAAAAACACATGGGAAAGTGACAAGGACAAATACTCATGCGAAAACAAAACAGCTGGACAAGGAAAAAGAGGAGGACACACAGATATATGAGTATATGCAAGGAAACATCGATTCCATTATTGTGCAACTTGAGCCCTGCTCATTTTAGGCTTCCAATCTGGATAAATTGCCTGAGCTCGCCACGTACGCCTTGGGGATCTTGTCGTGTCCTGCAGCCAGCGTTCTCTCGGAACCTGTCTTCAGTGCTGCTGGGGGTCTGCTGGCAGATAAGCACACGCGTCTGTCCACTGACAATGTGGACATGGCTCTCAGAGGACTTTTCTTCCCCTGGGTCAGCCAGGGGAGGCGAAAGGCACGCGTATTTTTGAGAGTGCTTCATGCAAAGCATCTTTTTCATCTTGAAAATGGGGGTCAACTGATGCCAGTCAAGTGGGGTGTGTGTGGCCCAATTAGTGGAAACGAGGGAGACTGTGGTTGGAGTCCCCTCGCTGTGTTTCTAAAAGAACCAAGATGAACAAGTCATGGCTCTCAGAGGACTTTTCTTCCCCTGGGTCAGCCAGGGGAGGCGAAAGGCACGCGTATTTTTGAGAGTGCTTCATGCAAAGCATCTTTTTCATCTTGAAAATGGGGGTCAACTGATGCCAGTCAAGTGGGGTGTGTGTGTGGCCCAATTAGTGGAAACGAGGGAGACTGTGGTTGGAGTCCCCTCGCTGTGTTTCTAAAAGAACCAAGATGAACAAGTCATGGCTCTCAGAGGACTTTTCTTCCCCTGGGTCAGCCAGGGGAGGCGAAAGGCACGCGTATTTTTGAGAGTGCTTCATGCAAAGCATCTTTTTCATCTTGAAAATGGGGGTCAACTGATGCCAGTCAAGTGGGGTGTGTGTGGCCCAATTAGTGGAAATGAGGGAGACTGTGGTTGGAGTCCCCTCGCTGTGTTTCTAAAAGAACCAAGATGAACAAGTCATGGCTCTCAGAGGACTTTTCTTCCCCTGGGTCAGCCAGGGGATGGGAAAGGCACGCGTATTTTTGAGAGTGCTTCATGCAAAGCATCTTTTTCATCTTGAAAATGGGGGTCAACTGATGCCAGTCAAGTGGGGTGTGTGTGGCCCAATTAGTGGAAACGAGGGAGACTGTGGTTGGAGTCCCCTCGCTATGTTTACATGATTTTCGAAGGGCATGACATGCCTAAGAGGTTGAGTTTCATCATCTGCAACTTGTTGGCAACAGAAAGGCTGCCTTTACACCCTTTTGAGACCGAGGATTTTCGAGACCTTATGCCCATTGCAGTGCCCCAAGAGCCGATGGCCAGTCGTCACTCCTTCTCCAAGAAAGGTGTGCCCGCGCTACCACAGTAGGTCCCACACAACCTCACCGATTCCTTGAGAAACTCTGTGTGTGACAGGGTGTATTTCAACACAGATACTTGGACCAGTAAGCATGGACAGGGGAGTTACATGTTGCTGACTGGGCACTGGGTAACTATGGTGAGAGATGGAGAAGGGTTTGCTGTACAAGTCTTGCCGTCCCCATGACTTGTGTGTCAATCCTTCCTCTGTATGTACAAGTTCCTCCACTGCTTCTGCCTCCTCAACCTCGTGTGGGTCCTCCACCTCGGCCCAAACCCTGTGTGGTCAGGCCACCCTTCCTTGTAACTGCGCCCAAGGAATCCCACACACCTCCTTACTATGCTGGCAGCAGAGCTCAAGGCCATCATGCGGTCAAATATTTACTTTGAAATGTAGGGGAAATTGAGACACCGCTGAGGAATTGTGGACGGTTAGCTCTGGAGAGTGAGACCGAGTTTCATCAATGGTTGTCTACAGTCAACCAGCAGTCAGGGAAGGTCGGGTGCGACAATGATGCAAACCAGTCTGCGACCCTTCTTCAGGGCAATGTGACACACGTGCCTTGTATGGCTCACGTGTTGAACCTGGTTGTCCAGCAATTTTTAAAACACTATCCCTGCCTACATGGCCTTCTGCAGAGGGCACGGTGTAACGCCTGCCTGGATCGACACACTCAGATGGGCTGTAAAGGATAGGCTAGAGGCAAGCCAATCACCAAGCTGGGCACCCAGAACCCTGAAACCCTTTAACCCCTATACAGTGATTTGGAATTACACAGGGCCCACGTTGATCAATACCTGTGGAAGGCTGCAGTTCCAGAGAATAGTAGTCATGCAGGTTCAAAAACATTAATTGAGGAAGAGGAACAGAATGGGATGGCCAGGACTTAATCAGAAAACAAGCAGAGGTGAAATGCGGATCGGCCAACGAGGTACATAAACAGCAAGCAGGAAACGTAGTCAGGTAACAAGCACACAAACTCATAAAACTGAACTGGGGGTAACAGTAACAAGAGGTTCATAGCTTTGTCTGGCAGTGGTCTGCAGACAGGAGGGGCCTAAAAAAGGGTGTGGTGTCTTCCCATTGGGACCAGAGTACAAATTGATTGAGTGGACTACGTTGGTGACTTAAAAGCCGTGTGCGGCAATGATGCAAACCTGTCTGCGGCCCTTCGTCAGGGCAATGTGACACACGGGCCTTGTATGGCTCACGTGTTGAATCTGATTCTCCAGCAATTTTTAAAATACCATCCCGGCCTACATGGCCTTGTGCAGCGGGCACGCTGCTATGTGGTCACTTTCATCCTTCGCACCCAGCAGCTCAACAACTTTCATCGCTCCGGAAGTCTTAGGGTCTGGCAGTTAAACGCCGGAAATGCGATGTTCCGACACGCAGGAATTGGAATCTGCACATGTTGCAGCGTGTGTGGCAGCACCGCAGAGCCCTGCTGAAATACGGTATGACGTATACCCTGGGCTAACTTGATCCAGAGGTGGTGCAGATCACGCTGCTGGAGTGGTGTCAGATCAAGGACCTATGCACCCTTCTACAAAGGTTCCAAATGTCGACGAAGATGTTTAGCACTGGCAATGCCATTCTCAGCGTGACAATTCTGGTCACCTACATGATGGAGCACACTGTAAGCATTATTCGGAGTCAGGTATTGGTCCAAGAGGAAGGTGAGGAAGTACAGGAGGAGTCATATGCAGAAGGGATAATAAGATCTACAAGGTCCATACGGTAAGCGGCACCTAGGCAGCAGTTATGGTGGGGGATAGGGATTAACAAGGGCGCATAGTATCAGCAAAAATTGTTGAGGAAGGTGCAGGAGCCATGAAGAAATGGAGGACGAACTTGCGATGAGCATGGAAGACTCAGCAGATGAGTGAGAGCTTGCTCACATTTCGGTTGTGCGAGGTTGGGGGGAGAGGGCAGAGGAAGGAGGCACGATTCATACCTCTCTGCCACCAACACACCAAGGACTTGGTCCTCCTGGATGCACAAGACACATGAGCGTCTTCTTGCTGCACTACCTACAACATGACCCTTGGATTGTACGAATTCGAAGTAATGCTAACTACTGGGTTGCCACACTGTTAGATCCCCGGTACAAGACAAAATTTGGCGAAATAATTCCTGCCATATAAAGGGACGCACGTGTACAGGAGTATCTTCAGAAGGTGTTACGCAATCTTCGATCTGCTTTTCCACTAAACACCAGTGCTGCACAGAGTGAATCTCAATGGTTTGTCATGGATAGGAGGAAATGGTCTTTTACTTGTTCACATCTGAGGGACCGAGGGGTGGCTGTTGTGCTGAGATGCCATTGAGTACGGTGTCCCTGCAGAGTTGCACTTTTGGTCATATACAAAATGAGTTGAAAAAGGACAGATGCGGGTGAAATGGGGAACAGGTGTGTTGGAAAGGGGAAAAAAGTTTTGGTCCGTGGGTTTGGTGGTTAAGCAAAAGTAACATTTGATGAAGAAACACCATCTGTTACGGTGGGACTGGCAGATTTGGATAAGGTGGTATATACTATGTTACAGCTATATAACGAAAATTAATAAGAAAAGAAAGAGAAAGGTATATATCCCCATCAGCAGTCAGTGTCCACCGTGCTCCCAGATGGAAAAGGAGAGGTTGGCAACTGGAAGGTTCGGTGGAGGATACAGAGCTGTGTGGCTATGAAACTAATAGTAGCCTGAACCAAGTTAGACGCCACTCGGATCTTGAGACTGGGAGCCCTGTTAGCGTCACAGGGTCCACATGCCGACCCAGCCCAGGAACTCCCTGTTAACATCACAGGGGCCATTCAGTATGCTGACCGTGTGCATTGGGGCCACACCTGTGAACAGCAGGCGCATCAGCAGCAGCAGGCCTGTTAATGCCACTGGGCTGCACAAGCAGGACTTGTAGGACAGGAGCTGGTCTTAACCGTTCTGCGTTACCAACTGTGGTGGCGGCCTGCATCAACGCCCTATCCCTGCCTACCTCTGGCCTAAAGCCACAATGGGTTCAACACATGGAGGTGTGCTCTTTCGGAGCATAATAGAAGACTGCGCACCTCTTTGTTGTCTCCAGCACCTTCTATAACCTGGGTCCGCCCCAAACCAGGGTGGACCACAATGCACCTCCTGGAGACAAAAGCAGAGTGACACGTCATGAGTGGCATAACTAGCGTCCTATTTGGAACCGCAACTTCAATGATGACCTCATGGCTGTCATGACCCAAACACCTCACCAGTCATCGTCTGACCATCAATAATGAGGTGACAAGTCATAGGGGCGGGCCTCTGCAAGCCATTTGGGAGTGGCCTGGCCACATCGTCAGGACACCTGATGCCCTGTGGTCTAAATGGGCCCCCCACATCACGGGCAGGGCCAAAGAGTTCATTACCGGACCTAGTTTCTGATGCAGTAAGTGCCTGACCATAGTCAGTTGCATGAAATACAGTCTCTGAAAAAAGACTATCAGCTTTAGCATGGTGTCTATGCACAACACAGGACTTAGACCCGTCACGGAGTGCAAGTACCTGTGCAAAGAGGCTTTTCGCACTAAGTGTGGGAGCATGCGCTGTAGCCCGAAATGAAGACTTAGCCTCAGGAATGGCACAGTCAGGCTGAGCATACTCAGTAGGCGAAACACTGGAGTTAGGCTGCGGCTGGGGTAATTCGTCACACGCATGCGCACTAGCTGCCTCTCCACACTTACACGTGGAGGAGAAAGCAGCCAGCTGGACAACCCAAGGCACAGGCCTAAATGGCAGCTGATGCCTGGGCGCAACTGAAACCGCAGCAGGCTGCTTGCGTTTAAGGCGTCACCGTTTTGTAACAACAAATAACATCCAAAAGAACAGGTGTACTTCTTCCCATGGATAATCTGATATGATCCCTTTTTTCATGGACACGACCATCGCTAACAAATGTAGATGAGGCCAAATCAGCAGCTGCTTCAATGGATCTGAATTGCTCCATAAAGTGGCCTCTCCTCCAGCCCAATTTCAAGATCCCAAATACTCCATTCCTCTGTGGTGTCAATCCAATCGCACTTGCTTCCTAACAGCTCTCAAGTTTCCACCAGCCCTGCTGAGTATGGGGTGACAGAGATGGTTGAGTTTGCATAGCTGTTCAGTCGCACTATAGCCTGGGAATCAGAGGCCTGCTCCAAAGCTGCAATGAGTACAGACAAGGAAGTTATTATTATTTTTATCATTATTGATTTATAGAGCACCATTGATTCCATGGTGCTGTACATGAGAAGGGGGTTACATACAGAATACATATACAAGTAACTATAGACAGACTGGTACAGAGGGAAGAGGGCCCTGCCCTTGCGGGATTACATTCTAAAGGATTTTTGGGAGGAGACAGTAGGAGTTGTTTAGGTTGAGCGTCAAGTACGTATGGTGGTGGTGTCATTGAAGGTTATAGTCATTTCTGAACAGATGAGTTTTCAGATTCAGTTTGAAGCTTGCGTGTGTAGCAGATAATCTAACGTGTTGAGGTAGCGAGTTCCATGAGACAGGGGAAATGATCTGCGCAGATAGCCTGAAGCTTTGTGACTGGGATCCAGGCCCCGATGAAGAAGGTGCTGAGCCTAATCTACACCCTCATTTCCAAATAGTAAATCCTCCTGGTGGAGACAATGGGGAACATGATGAGGAGCACAGATACCTGATTGGAAGGACAACTTTACTATTCGGTCAGGGCAGGAAGAGGTTGTCTCGGAGGACTGAGGACGAGGGGAATGAAAACACACAGGGTTATTGATGAGGTTGGAGACAACACTTACTGTCAAACCAAAGTCAGCCAGTCGATGAGGTCAGCAGAAGAGGTGGAGGAGGATGCTACTGACGACGAGGTTACGTTGCGTCTTCCTGGCCAGAGACAAAGTACTGGAAGCACGTTAACAACTGAATCCTGGACCACAACTTTGACTCTGAGCAGATGTCGTGTTGGCTATGCAGGTCGCATGGGCTGTAAGCCTTTCCTAGCCTGTGAATTTTTGGACATCGCAAAGGATCACCCAAGTCATGGAATCTATAAGATTTGTCAACAATCTGTAAGTAGAAGGCAAAAACTCACACTTTTGAGTACTTCCTCCATGAAGTATCACATGGATATGAATTGACAGCGTGAAGGTGTATTGCTCAGCTTTAGCAACTGTCAACGCAATATGCTTATTTGCCGTTCATTGCATGCATTGTTGCAGACTACACACAAGGGGCTGCTGTTTTTTTGGATCTGCCTTTGGTCACTATAGCAATAGAAAATTGCTCTTCGGGGGTGGACTTGGAGATGTTGTCTATGAACAGAATGAAAAGCTAAAGGTGTGTTTTACAGCAAGGAGCCACCGCGGAAACACTTTGTTCAATTGTGAGGGGAGTTGTGTTGTACTTTGATGATGAGCACTGTAACGTCAGTGAGCAGCATCCTGTGCCACAGACCAACATTCTTACGGTGCTGTCTATACTGTTTACCGTAAGAGGAGCGTAAAGTCTGTATTTCTGGCAACTGGACATCACAGTACCGGGGTACGGTAGGCTGTGCCCAGACAATAATGCGGGCACGCAACACTTTGTTTTATTAGCAAAACACATATCTGTTCTGGGTAGGCCGACTATATAGACAATAAGACTTGCTGCCTCTGCACTGTCAAATTGTCACGTACAGTTTAAATCATAGAGGGACAGCGACACATGTTTGCATTGACTGTTGCTTTTCAAGATTTCCATGACTGTGTTGCAGAGCTGTGTGGTTTGCATTCACACTGTTATCATCTGCAATATCTGTGAGGCTTCAGCTAACAAGGGTATTCAGGGGGGGTCATGTGTTTTGTCTATGTTTAGGTAGATAACTTGGAAGCTCTTGTGATGCGCCACTGGTAAGTCGTGTTCGCACACACACACACACACACGCACAAACACACAATTACTGCTACACAGAGGGATTAGCAGGTAGTAGGCAACAGAATAGATTGTTCAATTATTTTAATTGTATGCATGGTTCTTATTGTTTGTTTTGGTAAAGTTAAACAATCATTTATCAACCCAACTGGCTAGAGTCCTTTTCCTTTTGCCTGGTTTTGCTGCATACTGGGGAGCCCACCCTGTACACGACTTAAAATGAAGCATAAGTCGCAATGTGAATTTCACTGTGCTACAATGCGGACTAGCGTGCCTGTGCAACCACCGCCTGCCCCATCAAGTGCATCTGCGTGCTCTTCATCCTCTGTGACTGTGGGGACAGCAGTCACACATGGTTTTTCACACTGAACTTCCACTCCTTAACCCGCAACAGGGAGTGTGATTGGCAGGTCATCACTTGTTTTGGAAGTGGAAACAGAAGGTATTGTTGAGCTGTCAGACATCGAGAGAACCATCATTGGATGCAGGCTACATTATATCCACGCCTGCACATTCGTCACAGATTGCCTGGACTACCTGCAGTTAATAATTGCATTCCAGAAATGGAAAGGAGTGTAGAATGCACATGTGTTGTTCCTTGCTTGGCAGCAAAGGAACACTAACTTAGTATTCCAGACAATTTTAGGAAGGCAGAAAAAGAGTCAGCTCTTTGTGCAAATTAAATAGCGTGGCAAAAGTGGACAGATGGGTTCAGTGGCCGTGTTCTGTGGGTACCAGGACAGTAAAAGAAGCTTCACTTTCTATCCCTCGTAATGATCAAATGCAGCAAGGAATTCCCTGAGTTTGCTATAAAATTAGCATAGCAAAATGGACATGAGTGTAGAATGCAGAGGTGCTTGAGATTGCTTGGCACCAGTGGCACAACAAAGGAGTCCTACAGGCATTTTTTGTATACCACTAAGTGGCAGTATTTTTTTCTATAATTATAGCTTATTAAAAACAGAGCAGGAGGGTGTCATGCAGAGGTGCTAGAAATAGCTTGGCACCAGTAGGGCACTAATGGAATACAACAGCCAGTTCTATGATGCCACTAAATGGCAGTATTTTTTGCTATCATTATAGCTTATTAAAAACAGAGCAGGAGGGTGTCATGCAGAGGTGCTGCACATAGATTTGCACCAGTGGGGCATTAATGGAGTACAACAGCCACTTCTTGTATGCCACTAAGTTTACTCAATTTTTGGTATTATAATGTATTAGTAACAATGAGTTTGAGTGTGCAATGCAGGCAGACGTGCTGCAAATATCTTTGCACTAGTGTGAATAGACAAAAGTCCAATAGCCACGTTTAGGATGCCACTAGGTACACTGACTGTTTGCTAGTATAATGGCTTAGTTAAAAAGAGTTTGAGTGTGCAATGCAGGCAGACGTGCTGCAAATATCTTTGCACTAGTGTGACTACACAAAAGTACAATAGCCACGTTTAGGATGCCACTAGGTACACTGACTGTTTGCTAGTATAATGGCTTAGTTAAAAAGAGTTTGTGTGCAATGCAGGCAGACGTGCTGCAAATATCTTTGCACTAGTGTGACTAGACAAAAGTCCAATAGCCACGTTTAGGATGCCACTAGGTACACTGACTGTTTGCTAGTATAATGGCTTAGTTAAAAAGAGTTTGAGTGTGCAATGCAGGCAGACGTGCTGCAAATATCTTTGCACTAGTGTGACTAGACAAAAGTACAATAGCCACGTTTAGGATGCCACTAGGTACACTGACTGTTTGCTAGTATAATGGCTTAGTTAAAAAGAGTTTGAGTGTGCAATGCAGGCAGACGTGCTGCAAATATCTTTGCACTAGTGTGACTACACAAAAGTACAATAGCCACGTTTAGGATGTCTCTAGGTACACTGACTGCTAGTATAATGGCTTAGTTAAAAAGAGTTTGAGTGTGCAATGCAGGCAGACGTGCTGCAAATATCTTTGCACTAGTGTGACTAGACAAAAGTACAATAGCCACGTTTAGGATGCCACTAGGTACACTGACTGTTTGCTAGTATAATGGCTTAGTTAAAAAGAGTTTGAGTGTGCAATGCAGGCAGACGTGCTGCAAATATCTTTGCACTAGTGTGACTAGACAAAAGTCCAATAGCCACGTTTAGGATGCCACTAGGTACACGGACTGTTTGCTAGTATAATGGCTTAGTTAAAAAGAGTTTGAGTGTGCAATGCAGGCAGACGTGCTGCAAATATCTTTCCACTAGTGTGACTAGACAAAAGTACAATAGCCACGTTTAGGATGCCACTAGGTACACTGACTGTTTGCTAGTATAATGGCTTAGTTAAAAAGAGTTTGAGTGTGCAATGCAGGCAGACGTGCTGCAAATATCTTTGCACTAGTGTGACTAGACAAAAGTACAATAGCCACGTTTAGGATGCCACTAGGTACACTGACTGTTTGCTAGTATAATGGCTTAATTAAAAAGAGTTTGAGTGTGCAATGCAGGCAGACGTGCTGCAAATATCTTTGCACTAGTGTGACTAGACAAAAGTACAATAGCCACGTTTAGGATGCCACTAGGTACACTGACTGTTTGCTAGTATAATGGCTTAGTTAAAAAGAGTTTGAGTGTGCAATGCAGGCAGACCTGCTGCAAATATCTTTGCACTAGTGTGACTAGACAAAAGTACAATAGCCACGTTTAGGATGCCAGTAGGTACACTGACTGTTTGCTAGTATAATGGCTTAGTTAAAAAGAGTTTGAGTGTGCAATGCAGGCAGACGTGCTGCGAATATCTTTGCACTAGTGTGACTACACAAAAGTACAATAGCCACGTTTAGGATGCCACTAGGTACACTGACTGTTTGCTAGTATAATGGCTTAGTTAAAAAGAGTTTGAGTGTGCAATGCAGGCAGACGTGCTGCAAATATCTTTGCACTAGTGTTACTAGACAAAAGTACAATAGCCACGTTTAGGATGCCACTAGGTACACTGACTGTTTGCTAGTATAATGGCTTAGTTAAAAAAAGTTTGAGTGTGCAATGCAGGCAGACGTGCTGCAAATATCTTTTCACTAGTGTGACTACACAAAAGTACAATAGCCACGTTTAGGATGCCACTAGGTACACTGACTGTTTGCTAGTATAATGGCTTAGTTAAAAAGAGTTTGAGTGTGCAATGCAGGCAGACGTGCTGCAAATATCTTTGCACTAGTGTGACTACACAAAAGTCCAATAGCCACGTTTAGGATGCCACTAGGTACACTGACTGTTTGCTAGTATAATGGCTTAGTTAAAAAGAGTTTGAGTGTGCAATGCAGGCAGACGTGCTGCAAATATCTTTGCACTAGTGTGACTACACAAAAGTACAATAGCCACGTTTAGGATGTCTCTAGGTACACTGACTGCTAGTATAATGGCTTAGTTAAAAAGAGTTTGAGTGTGCAATGCAGGCAGACGTGCTGCAAATATCTTTGCACTAGTGTGACTAGACAAAAGTACAATAGCCACGTTTAGGATGCCACTAGGTACACTGACTGTTTGCTAGTATAATGGCTTAGTTAAAAAGAGTTTGAGTGTGCAATGCAGGCAGACGTGCTGCAAATATCTTTGCACTAGTGTGACTAGACAAAAGTCCAATAGCCACGTTTAGGATGCCACTAGGTACACGGACTGTTTGCTAGTATAATGGCTTAGTTAAAAAGAGTTTGAGTGTGCAATGCAGGCAGACGTGCTGCAAATATCTTTCCACTAGTGTGACTAGACAAAAGTACAATAGCCACGTTTAGGATGCCACTAGGTACACTGACTGTTTGCTAGTATAATGGCTTAGTTAAAAAGAGTTTGAGTGTGCAATGCAGGCAGACGTGCTGCAAATATCTTTGCACTAGTGTGACTAGACAAAAGTACAATAGCCACGTTTAGGATGCCACTAGGTACACTGACTGTTTGCTAGTATAATGGCTTAATTAAAAAGAGTTTGAGTGTGCAATGCAGGCAGACGTGCTGCAAATATCTTTGCACTAGTGTGACTAGACAAAAGTACAATAGCCACGTTTAGGATGCCACTAGGTACACTGACTGTTTGCTAGTATAATGGCTTAGTTAAAAAGAGTTTGAGTGTGCAATGCAGGCAGACCTGCTGCAAATATCTTTGCACTAGTGTGACTAGACAAAAGTACAATAGCCACGTTTAGGATGCCAGTAGGTACACTGACTGTTTGCTAGTATAATGGCTTAGTTAAAAAGAGTTTGAGTGTGCAATGCAGGCAGACGTGCTGCGAATATCTTTGCACTAGTGTGACTACACAAAAGTACAATAGCCACGTTTAGGATGCCACTAGGTACACTGACTGTTTGCTAGTATAATGGCTTAGTTAAAAAGAGTTTGAGTGTGCAATGCAGGCAGACGTGCTGCAAATATCTTTGCACTAGTGTTACTAGACAAAAGTACAATAGCCACGTTTAGGATGCCACTAGGTACACTGACTGTTTGCTAGTATAATGGCTTAGTTAAAAAAAGTTTGAGTGTGCAATGCAGGCAGACGTGCTGCAAATATCTTTTCACTAGTGTGACTACACAAAAGTACAATAGCCACGTTTAGGATGCCACTAGGTACACTGACTGTTTGCTAGTATAATGGCTTAGTTAAAAAGAGTTTGAGTGTGCAATGCAGGCAGACGTGCTGCAAATATCTTTGCACTAGTGTGACTAGACAAAAGTACAATAGCCACGTTTAGGATGCCACTAGGTACACTGACTGTTTGCTAGTATAATGGCTTAGTTAAAAAGAGTTTGAGTGTCCAATGCAGGCAGACGTGCTGCAAATATCTTTGCACTAGTGTGACTACACAAAAGTACAATAGCCATGTTTAGGATGCCACTAGGTACACTGACTGTTTGCTAGTATAATGGCTTAGTTAAAAAGAGTTTGAGTGTGCAATGCAGGCAGACGTGCTGCAAATATCTTTGCACTAGTGTGACTAGACAAAAGTACAATAGCCACATTTAGGATGCCACTAGGTACACTGACTGTTTGCTAGTATAATGGCTTAGTTAAAAAGAGTTTGAGTGTGCAATGCAGGCAGACGTGCTGCAAATATCTTTCCACTAGTGTGACTAGACAAAAGTACAATAGCCACGTTTAGGATGCCACTAGGTACACTGACTGTTTGCTAGTATAATGGCTTAGTTAAAAAGAGTTTGAATGTGCAATGCAGGCAGACGTGCTGCAAATATCTTTGCACTAGTGTGACTAGACAAAAGTCCAATAGCCACGTTTAGGATGCCACTAGGTACACTGACTGTTTGCTAGTATAATGGCTTAGTTAAAAAGAGTTTTAGTGTGTAATGCAGGCAGACGTGCTGCAAATATCTTTGCACTAGTGTGGCTACACAAAAGTACAATAGCCACGTTTAGGATGCCACTAGGTACACTGACTGTTTGCTAGTATAATGACTTGGTAAAAAGAGTTTGAGTGTGCAATGCAGGCAGACCTGCTGCAAATATCTTTGCACTAGTGTGACTAGACAAAAGTACAATAGCCACGTTTAGGATGCCACTAGGTACACTGACTGTTTGCTAGTATAATGGCTTAGTTAAAAAGAGTTTGAGTGTGCAATGCAGGCAGACGTGCTGCAAATATCTTTGCACTAGTGTGACTACACAAAAGTCCAATAGCCACGTTTAGGATGCCACTAGGTACACTGACTGTTTGCTAGTATAATGGCTTAGTTAAAAAGAGTTTGAGTGTGCAATGCAGGCAGACGTGCTGCAAATATCTTTGCACTAGTGTGACTACACAAAAGTACAATAGCCACGTTTAGGATGCCACTAGGTACACTGACTGTTTGCTAGTATAATGGCTTAGTTAAAAAGAGTTTGAGTGTGCAATGCAGGCAGACGTGCTGCAAATATCTTTCCACTAGTGTGACTACACAAAAGTACAATAGCCACGTTTAGGATGCCACTAGGTACACTGACTGTTTGCTAGTATAATGGCTTAGTTAAAAAGAGTTTGAGTGTGCAATGCAGGCAAATGTGCTGCAAATATCTTTGCACTAGTGTGACTAGACAAAAGTACAATAGCCACGTTTAGGATGCCACTAGGTACACTGACTGTTTGCTAGTATAATGGCTTAGTTAAAAAGAGTTTGAGTGTGCAATACAGGCAGACGTGCTGCAAATATCTTTGCACTAGTGTGACTACACAAAAGTACAATAGCCACGTTTAGGATGCCACTAGGTACACTGACTGTTTGCTAGTATAATGGCTTAGTTAAAAAGAGTTTGAGTGTGCAATGCAGGCAGACGTGCTGCTAATATCTTTGCACTAGTGTGACTAGACAAAAGTCCAATAGCGACGCTTAGGATGCCACTAGGTACACTGACTGTTTGCTAGTATAATGGCTTAGTTAAAAAGAGTTTGAGTGTGCAATGCAGGCAGACGTGCTGCAAATATCTTTCCACTAGTGTGACTAGACAAAAGTACAATAGCCACGTTTAGGATGCCACTAGGTACACTGACTGTTTGCTAGTATAATGGCTTAGTTAAAAAGAGTTTGAGTGTGCAATGCAGGCAGACGTGCTGCAAATATCTTTCCACTAGTGTGACTACACAAAAGTCCAATAGCCACGTTTAGGATGCCACTAGGTACACTGACTGTTTGCTAGTATAATGGCTTAGTTAAAAAGAGTTTGAGTGTGCAATGCAGGCAGACGTGCTGCAAATAGCTTTGCACTAGTGTGACTAGACAAAAGTACAATAGCCACGTTTAGGATGCCACTAGGTACACTGACTGTTTGCTAGTATAATGGCTTAGTTAAAAAGAGTTTGAGTGTGCAATGCAGGCAGACGTGCTGCAAATATCTTTGCACTAGTGTGACTAGACAAAAGTACAATAGCCACTTTTAGGATGCCACTAGGTACACTGACTGTTTGCTAGTATAATGGCTTAGTTAAAAAGAGTTTGAGTGTGCAATGCAGGCAGACGTGCTGCAAATATCTTTGCACTAGTGTGACTAGAGAAAAGTACAATAGCCACGTTTAGGATGCCACTAGGTACACTGACTGTTTGCTAGTATAATGGCTTAGTTATAATGAGTTGGAGTGTGCAGAGGACAAGAGGGTACAGTGCCAGGATTGTGGGGCTCTGGGTAGAGGAATGGAAGCCTGCCTTTCTATTCCCTCCTAATGGGGAAATGCAGCGACGAAATCCCTGACCTTAGCTACACAGACGCTGTCTCTGTTTTCAGGACCTGTCACCTATGGCTCTGACCCTGCCGGTACGAGCCCTTAAAAGGACTGATAGATAGTGCTATCCCTATGCTGTCCAGCGTATCCAGTATCGGCGATAGGACAAAGGACGGAGCTGCGCCAGTGATGTCTGACACCAAGGACGCAGAAGAGATAATGGCGTCCGGACGGGCAGATACTCGTTTTTATAATGCAGGGACATGTGACATGGACATCCTATCACACATGCCGTTGCTTCTCTGGCTAAAAGTCCACTTAGCTATGTGTGTGTCTGGGATTGGCTGACATGCTGGCCCGCCCCACTACACGCGCGCGCTTAGGGAAGGTAGACAAGGAAAAAAAAAAAAAAATGGCGATCGCCATTATACAAACAGCAGTGATCTGAAGGCGCTGTTCACGCACACTATACACTGAAATGTGATAATAGTGTGAGTCACAGAGTGACTTACACTATTACAGTGGAAAGCCAGCTAGGAATTAGCTGTTTTTTTGCTGCTAGAACCATTCTCGAACGTTTCTAGAACTATCGAGCTTTTGCAAAAAGCTCGAGTTCTAGTTCGATCTAGAACAGGCCCCAAAATCACTCGAGCCTAGAACTGGAGAACCTCGAACCGCGAACCGCGCTCAACTCTACTCATTATGCTTATTTTATGGAATTTACTAAGGGGGTGTTGCTCAAAGGTTAATATGCAGAGAAGCCTAAAGACATGTCCATAAAGAATCCAGTGACCAATGACAAATGATAAATACCATAAAAATGTGCATATTGTATGCATAATGGGTCTGTTTGGCACATTAAATATTATGGAATATTCCCCATAACCAATAATGCTTAAATGGTTTCATACTGTTATTTAGTGCAAATAAAAGCATGTTGTGAAAGACTTGCAGCAACAAAATTAAGCCCATTTCTACAGATGAGCAATCGATTTGTGGATCCTCCCTCTCTCGTAGAGAGTAAGCTCTTATGATCATAGTATCATAGTTTCATAGTATCATAGTTTTTTAAGCTTGAAGGGAGACTCTAAGTCCATCTAGTTCAACCCGTAGCCTAACATGTTGATCCAGAGGAAGGCAAAAAAACCCCAATGTGGCAAACAAGTTCCAATGGGGAAAAAATTTCCTTCCTGACTCCACATCCGGCAATCAGACTAGTTCCCTGGATCAATGCCCTGTCATAAAATCTAATATACATAACTGGTTATATTAAATTTTTCAAGAAAGTCGTCCAGGCTCTGCTTAAATGTTAGTAGTGAATCACTCATTACAACATCATGCGGCAGAGAGTTCCATAGTCTCACTGCTCGTACAGTAAAGAATCCTCGTCTGTGATTATGATTAAACCTTCTTTCCTCAAGACGTAGCGGATGCCCCCGTGTTCCAGTCGCAGGCCTAGGTGTAAATAGATCTTTGGAAAGGTCTCTGTACTGTCCCCTCATATATTTATACATTGTGATTAGATCTCCCCTAAGCCTTCGTTTTTCCAAACTAAATAACCCCAAGTTTAATAACCTGTCTTGGTATTGCAGCCCACCCATTCCTCTAATAATCTTGGTCGCTCTTCTCTGCACCCTCTCCAGTTCAGCTATGTCCTTCTTATATATCGGTGACCAGAATTGTACACAGTATTCTAATTGCGGTCGCACTAGTGACTTGTACAGAGGTAGAACTATATTTTTTTCATGAACACTTATACCTCTTTTAATACATCCCATTATTTTATTAGCCCTGGCAGCAGCTGCCTGACACTGTCCACTAAAGTGAAGTCTACCATCCACCCTTACACCCAAGTCTTTTTCTGTGTCTGTTTTACCCAGTGTTCTACAATTAAGTACATAATCATAAATGTTATTTCCTCTACCCAAGTGCATGACCTTACATTTATCTACATTAAACTTCAATTGCCACTTCTCAGCCCAATCCTCCAATTTGCATAAATCTCCCTGTAATATAAAATTATCCTCCTCTGTATTGATTACCCTGCAGAGTTTAGTATCATCTGCAAATATTGAAATTCTACTCCGCATGCCCCCAACAAGGTCATTTATAAATATGTTGAAAAGAAGCGGGCCCAATACTGACCCCTGTGGTACCCCACTATGAACTGAGACCCAGTCCGAGTACGTACCATTAATAACCACCCTTTGTTTCCTATCACTGAGCCAGCTTTTAACCCAGTTACACATATTTTCCCCTATCCCCATTATTCTCATTTTAAGTACCAACCTTTTGTGTGGCACCGTATCAAAAGCTTTTGAAAAGTCCATATACACAACATCCACTGCATTTCCCTGGTCCAGACTTGAACTTACCTCTTCATAGAAGCTGATCAAATTAGTTTGACAGGATCGATCCCTCATAAACCCATGTTGATACTCTGTCATAAGGTTATTTTTCTTGAGATACTCCAGTATAGCATCTCTCAAGAAACCCTCAAGGATTTTACCAACCGTAGAGGTTAAACTTACCGGCCTATAATTTCCCGGCTCAGTTTTTGTCCCCTTTTTGAATATTGGCACCACATTTGCTATGCGCCAGTCCTGCGGTACCGACCCTGTTATTAAGGAATCTGAGAAGATTAAAAATAATGGTCTATCTATCACAGAACTCAATTCCTGTAGTACTCTGGGGTGTATGCCATCCGAGCCCGGAGATTTGTCAACCTTAGTGATTTCGAGGCGGCGACGTACTTCCTGCTGGGTTAAGCAGGTAATATTCAAGGGTGAATTTATGGCATCACTGGTCATGTCATCTGCCATGGCATTTTCTTGTATAAAAACCGTAGAAAAAAAGTCATTCAGCAGGTTGGCTTTACCCTCATCCCCTTCCACCATTTCACCAAGACTATTTTTAAGGGGGCCAACACTATCGCTTTTCAGTTTTTTACTGTTTATGTAGTTAAAGAATATTTTAGGATTATTTTTACTTTCTCTCGCAATGAGTCTCTCTGTCTCAAACTTAGCTAACTTAATTTGCTTTTTACATATTTTATTTAATTTTCTATAATTATATAATGCCTCATCACTACCTACCCTCTTTAATTCTTTTAAGGCTTTCTGTTTTTCTTTTATTGCTTCCCTTACAGCTCTATTTAGCCATAGGAGTTTCCTCCTATTTCTAGAATGTTTGTTCCCATAGGGTATATTTTCTGCACAAGCCCTATTCAGGATGCTCATAAAAGTCTCCCATCATCAACGGAGTCCTCTCTTTCGTATGTAGAGTGTAAGCTCTTATAAATAGGGGATCCTCTCTCTCTCCTGTAGAGTGTAAGCTCTTATGATCAGCGGAGTCCTCTCTCTCTCTCCTATAGTTTATAATCTCTTATGGTCAGCAGAGCCCTCTCTCTCCTATAGATGGTAGGCGGTTATGGCAGCGGTGTCCTCTTTCTCTTCTGTAGAGTGTAAGCACTTATGGTCAGCAGGGCCCTCTCTCTCTCTCTTCTATAGATGGTAGGCTGTTATGGGCAGCGGTGTCCTCTCTTCTGTAGAGTGTATGTGTCGCGGGCGGGGAGGAGGGTGTCAGCACTGCGCTCACCCCTCTGCTCGGGTCCGGCTGCTGCTGCTCAGTGGTGGCTCGAGCGGTGGGCCGGATCCCGGGGGTTCTACAGCGGCACTCCTCGCCCGTGAGTGAAAGGGGATTGGGTTTTGGGATATAGTCTATTGTCCGTGACGCCACCCACAGTTGTGGTGATTTGTTAGCACCACCGCTGCTCGGTGTGGGGATCCCGGGAGTAATGGTGTGAAGCAGCAAGTTGTTGTGTTGCCCCTCCGTGGGTAGGGGTTGGTGATCCCGGGGCCCAGTGATGAGGTGGGGAGATGCAGGGCCTGGTGGGCGCAGGGACGCGGGGGCAGCGCTGTGCCTTGCGGCACTGTGGTACTCACTCAGCCTGAGACGTTGACACAGTTCTCGGTAAAACACACGGCTGGAAAGATGGTTCCCACGGACGGCTGCACTTGCTTTCCCCAGTAGGTGATGGTGATGTCCCTTTTCCTGCACCTAATGTTGTTGATGGTCTCGATGGGTTCCCACAGGTAACCCGCTCCCCGGCTTCAAGCTGGACCAGAGGAGCTCTACTCTTTGCCCGCAGGCGCTGGCCCTTAGAAACTCGTGCCCTGGCGGTGGCGGTGTCTTTACTGTAATGGTTGGGCTGTTGCCTTCAATCGGGACTTGGTTGTTGGGAGATCGACGTCCCCTTCACTGACGGATTTGGCAAATTATGGCGACTCCTAGCCTTGCCGGGGTCCGAGAGGCCCCTGTCCTGGTGCTGACTGTCCTTTGTACACTGCTCCAGACCGCCGGGCCACCACCCGTCCGCGGTCCTTCCAGGAACTTCCAAACGGTCACCCCTCCGGACAATCACCGCCATTGCTGACCTTGCTGACTCTGTCCTGCACACAGCTGGACCAACTTCAGGCTTTTCTACTCTCACTTTTACTCCTTTTCTCCAGTTTTCTCCTTTGCTCCTCTACCACTTCACTTCCTTCTACTTTCACTTGTCTACTTGTTTACTTCTCACTCAAGCCCTGCCTGGGCTAAACTGCCCGGTTTCTCCCGCCTCCAGAGCTGTGAACTCCTCGGTGGGCGGAGCCAACCGCCTGGCCCACCCCCTGGTGTGAACATCAGCCCCTGGAGGAAGGCAACAAGGATTTTGGGTTAGCTTTGATGTTCCTAACTGGGGTGTAGGGTGTGGTGGTGTGATGACCTGTGACCCCTGGCTTGCCCAGGGTGTCACATATGCTCTTATGGTCAGCAGGGTCCTCTCTCTATTGTAGAGTGTAAGCTTTTATGATCAGTGGAGTTCTCTCTCTTGCTCTCATGTAGAGTGTAAACTCTTATGGTCAGCAAGGTCCTCGCACTAACTCTTTCCTATTTAGTGTAAGCCCTGGGTTCTCTCTCCTCTTCCCCACATCTATTTTCTGAGCACTTACAAGGTTTCCAGTAATGCCATTTGTACAAATTTATTTGGTACAAATCAATTTTTTGGGGAGAATTTCGTGTTTTTGAACTTTAAAAAAAAATTGCTCGTCTCTGTTCTTTGGCTTCTCATCAAAATATGCTGTTTCAGTGTTGATATTTTTTTAGTATAACCACACACTATGATTGCCTTTGTGATATACCCTTAAATAATAGCTTTGTTACATAGATGTTACCAGAGCAACTTCCCCACGTACTTGCTAATGGATATAGAGATAGATAGATAGATGGATAGATAGATAGAGGGATAGATAGATAGATAAATGATAAATAGATAGATAGAGGGATAGAAAGATAGATAGATAAATGATAGATGGATAGATAAGGTACCGTCACACTAAGCGACACTCCAGTGATCCCAGCAGCGATCTGACCTGGCATGGATCGCTGGTGCGTCACTACATGGTCGCTGGTGAGCTGTCAAATAGTCAGATCTCCACAGCGATCAGAGATCAGCCACCAGCCACCAGTGACCCGTGTAACGACGCTGTGCTTCGTAACCATGGTACACTAAGCAAAGAGCTTTGCTTAGTTACTCGATGTGTACCTTGGTTACATGTACATAGAGCAGGGAGCCGGCTTCAAGAAGCTGCGGACGCTGGTAACGAAGGTAAATATCGGGTAACCAAGCAAAGCCTTTGCTTGGTTACCCGATGTGTACCTTGGTTACCAGTGTCTGCAGAAGCCGGCTCCCTGCTCCCTGCACATTCAGATCGTTGCTCTCCCGCTGTCAAACACAGCGATGTGTGCTTCACAGCGGGAGAGCAACAACCAAAAATGGTCCAGGGAATTCAACGACGACTGGCGACCTCACAACAGGGGCCAGGTCATTGCTGGATGTCACACACAGCGACATCGCTAGCAAGATCGCTGTTGCGTCACAAAAAACGTGACCTATGGAGGCATAGATAGATAGATAAATGATAGATGGATAGATAGAGAGATAGATAGATAGAAAGATAGATAGATAAATAGATAAATGATAGATAGATAGAAAGATAGATAAATAGATAGATAGATAATGATAGATAGAGAGATAGATGGATAGATAGATAAATGATAGATAGAAAGATAGATAGATAAATGATAGATAGATAATGGATAGATAGATAGATAGATAGATAAAGGGATAGATAGATTGATAGATAGATAAATGAAAGATGGATAGATAATGGATAGATAGATAGATGATGGATAGCTGGATCGAGAGATATATAGATAGATATATGATAGATGGATAGATAGATAGATGGATAGATAGATAGATAGATATATGATAGATGGATAGCTAGATAGATGGATAGATAGATAGATGATGGATAGATAGATAGATAGATATATGATAGATGGATAGATAGATAGATAGATAGATGATGGATAGATGGATAGATAGATAGATATATGATAGATGGATAGATAGATAGATAGCTAGATAGATAATTTTTTTTTTTTTTACAATACTTTCTGGTCTGACAGGCCTTGAACATGAGATCCTTTGATAACATTGATAATACAATGTAGCACTTATGTACAACAGTACATTATCCAAACTGTCACTCTGTGACTGACAGCCCATCAGTTGTGATCTCATAAGCTGAGGAATATGGCAGACATGGCGGCCATTCTCAAAAGCCTCTACTGCCATGGCAGAGTTCCAATGAGCTGACAAAAACAAGTTAAACAAAAACTGATTGTTTTAGTGAATAAATCTAATTTTGAGTACATTATAAGCTGTCAGGTACATTTTTTATGTGAATGAAATAGAAAATCAAGATTAATTAGAATGCAGGTCAGGTGAAGTGGCGCCCCTGAGGCTTTCATCACCACAGAGGTACTGCACCTCAGCCAGAGGTGTGGTATCCCATCCTGGGTAAGAAGGGGGTCATCTACCGGTTCACAGACAAAACCTGCACATACCAATTGTTAGGTCACACACTGGGTCAGGGTTTAAGGCAGGTACTCCATTAATGCTGATAAGCAGCGACCAGTATACCTGGTTATGGAGCATTAAGTTCATTCACTGGCCTGAAGGGGTGGAGCCTGGCAGGGGGGAGTGTAGGAGGAGTCAGTGGGTTAGTAGGAAAAGTGGATAGAGCTAGGTTTAAAAAGTGAACAGTTGAGGAGAACTGTTTATGACCAGTTAGGGGGAGTTCAGTCAGTGTAAGGCAGTCTGTCAGAGAAGGGACAATTGACAGGAAGATCTGGTCAGTGAGGAGTCTAGCCAAAAGGAGGTTTTAGGTGAAGATCCTGGGGTCTTGTAGGCCCAGGTGACACCGATTGAAGGGATTCCAGAGTGCCATGGATGTGCGGGAGGCCTCCGTGGACTTGATCCACCAAGAACACCGGGGTGGAGGAATCTGGTTGCAATAACGGGAACGGACCCCAGGCTAAAGAAGAAAGACATTTTCTTTAGCAATCCGATGGCCCGGGAGGTTGCTTCAGGCACCCGAAGACACAACCTGCCACCCATCACCTGCAAGAGGGAGCAATAAAAAGGTTGAGGTCAGCCACCCTTTGGACAGGCTCGGTGGCGGAGGTGCAGGACAGTCTAGTAAAGGTCGGCGCTAGTGAGACGGTCAGGAAGGACACATTGAGGGGTGCATTGGTACTGACCCATGAACTATTCAGGATCAGCCGAGGCCCACTATGGTGAATCTCGGTATACCACGGGTAACCGGTCAGGTGCAGTGTTGGAACTAACAGTGAGTAAAAACATCTTAACTGCAAGCCCAGTGTCATCTGCTTTGTCCTGCACCCCATCAACATCCACCATAGACTTTATAAACAGTTGCCCCGGGGTACCCGCTCCACCTGTGGGGAGCAAGAAACACCTCAGCTGCCACAACACCAGCCCCGGAGGTCCCGTCCAGCAGCTGCGGCTCCAAAGCCGCAATCCACAGGTGGTGTCACGAATTTTACTAAACATTAACTACAACTCCCATCATCATCTCCCCCTTCATTATTTAAAGACACCGCCAGGGTCACGGAGCCGGACCCCCACCACCGCTGATATCCCCGGACTAGTATGGCCAGGTTCCAAGTATCCCTAAGGCCCTGGGGTGGGCGTGTCAAAGGCCCAAGCTAAACATCACCGGTGAGGAGGTTCTCTCACTAGCCACTTCATCCCTGGGAGATTTACCATTTTTTTTGTTTTTGCTTTTTCGTCATCATCTTCCAAGAGCAATAACATTTTTAATTTTCTATTGATATTGCCTTATGATGAGGGCTTGTTTTTTCTGGGATGAGTTGTACGTTTGCATGATGACACCATTCATTTTTGTTTATTTTTTTAATTGCTTTACTTTTTAATTGGGCAAAAGAGGATGATTTATTTTGTGTTTTGTTACATTTATTCATATTGTAAATACTTTTTTTTAAGTTTTTACTGTATTTAATATTCCCTGTAGGGGATTTGAAGCTCTGATCGTCTGATCTCTTCTGCTATACACAGCAGTTCATCAGCACTGTTATGTATAGTGAAAATCACTCTCTCATTTCCATGCCATCTAAGCGATGGCTTTTACAGCAGTTTTTGTAATGAAAGACAGCAGACCCACAACTGCCATGGCAAATCATCAGTTGATCACATCACAGGCACACTGATGGGTGTGTCCTTGCAGAGATTGACATCGGGATTTAACAGGTTAAAAGCACATGATGGCTGATTAAATCAGCTATCATCTGCCAGGAAAGATGCAGACAGAGCCCACATCAAAGGCATGGACATGACATATGATGTAAGTTTACACCATATTTTGTGAAGGGATTAAAGAGGTAATCCCATATCAGAGATGATGGCAACTGCTTCTGTATTGGCTCTGTGGCACATTGTTGTAAGTGGAAAGTTTAACAGAATTCCAATATAAATAAATTGGACTTCTGAACACCTCTCTAGTGACATTAGTATTTGTCTGGGTCTCATCCTCAAGAGGGATGTAGGTTGTTTTGGTAGGACACACATCCAGTTAGCATCCTGGGAATGTGCCATAAAGCTATGATATAGGAATACCGCTTTAACTCGTCTCAAGCATTTTTAGATTAAGACAAGACATAAATTAATACATTCAGAATACCAAAATTAATTGGGACCTCAGATTTCTAAAGTGATTCAGTCCTCTAAACTTATTTAGATCACAACTAGATCACTAAAAGTTAAACTCTTAAACTACTGTAAATTACATTCCAGATCACGAAATGTATGGCTCCTGCCCACTTCCAGGCACTACTGTACACAAATTTGTGATGCTGGTTAACATAAGGAAATTGTGTGCTGCTCTTGACACTGTTCACCATCAACTTGGACCACAGTCTACCAGTTGAGTAAATGTGATATACAGTACTCACAAAAGTTAAGTATATTGGCTTTCAGGTGAAACTTCAGGATTTTCCTAAAATACACTCTATCCTTTTCAGGTAAACTTAATGTGACCATCTCTAAACTTTTAAATGCACACGTCCAACTGTTTAATGTTTTAGTACTTTTTGCATAAGTTGCTGTTCTCTAACAAGGAGCTTAATGGCAAATTTTACAACAGGTGTTTGATCCATGAATTGCCCAATACATTTTGGGGTTCAATTAAAATTGGTAATTAACCCCTTCAGCCCCCAGCCTGTTTTCACCTTAAAGACCCGGCCATTTTTTACATTTCTGACCAGTGTCAATTTGACAGGTTATAACTCTGGAACGCTTCAACGGATCCTGGCGATTCTGAGATTGTTTTTTCGTGACATATTGTACTTCATGTCAATGGTAAATTTAGGCCGATATTTTTTGCGTTTATGTGTGAAAAGTTTGGAAATTTGGCGAACATTTTGAAAATTTCGCAATTTTCAAAATTTGAAATTTTATGCCCATAAATCTGTGAGATATGTCACACAAAATAGTTACTATGTAACATTTCCCACTTGTCTACTTTACACCAGCGCAATTTTCGAAACAAATTTTTTTCCGTTAGGAAGTTAGAAGGGTTCAAAGTTCATCAGCAATTTTTCATTTTTCCAACAAAATTTACAAAAAAAATTTTTTAGGTACCACATCACATTTGGAGTGACTTTGAGAGGCCTAGGTGACAGAAAATACCCAAAAGTGACCCCATTCTAAAATCTGCACCCCTCACACTGCTCAAAACTACATCCAAGAAGTTTATTAACCCTTTAGGAGCTTTACAGCAACCAAAGCAATGTGGAAGGAAAAAATGAAAATTTTACTTTTTTACACAAAAATGTTACTTTAGCCATAAAATTTAGCATTTTCACAAGGGTATCAGGAAAAATGCACCAAAAAATTAATTGTGCAATTTCTCCTGAGTACACCGATATCTCATATGTGGGGGAAATCAATTGTTTTGGCGCACGGCAAGGCTCGGAAGAGAAGGAGCATCATTTGAATTTTTGAAAGCAAAATTGTCTGGAATAATTAGCAGATGTGATGTTGCGTTTGGAGACCCCCTGAGGTTCCTAAACAATGGAGCTCCCCCACAAGTGACCCGATTTTGGAAACTAGACCCCTCATGGAATTTATCTAAATGTTTATTGAGCACTTTGAACCTCTGGGGGCTTCACAAAAGTTAATAACTTTGAGCAATGAAAATAAAAAAAAAAAAAATTACCACGAAATTGTTACTTCAACCAGGTAGCTTTTTTTTCACAAGGGTATCAGGAAAAATTGCAACATAAAATGTATTGTGCATTTTCTCCTGAGTACACAGATACCTCATATGTGGTGGAAATCAAATGTTTGGACGCACAGCAGGGCTCGGAAGGCAAGGTGCGACAATTGACTTTTCAAACGCAAAATTGTCTGGAATCGTTAGTGGATGCCATGTTGTGTTTGGAGACCCCCTGAGGTGCCTAAACAATGGAGCTCCCCCACAAGTGACCCCATTTTGGAAACTAGACCCCTCATTGAATTTATCTAGATGTTTACTGAACACTTTGAACCTCTGGAGGCTTCACAAAAGTTAAGAACGTTCAGCCGTGAAAATATATATATTTTTTTTTACCATGAAATTGTGATTTCAACCAGGTAGCTTTTTTTTCCACAAGGGTATCAGGAAAAAATGCACCATACAATGTATTGTGCAATTTCTCCTGAGTACACAGATACCTCATATGTGGTGGAAAGTAATTGTCTGGGCACACAGCGGGGCTCAGAAGAGAAGGAGCGCCATTTCACAGCAAAATTGGTTGGAATTATTAGCGTACGCCATGTTGCGTTTGGAGACCCCCTGAGGTGCCTAAACAATGGAGCTCCCCCACAAGTGACCTCATTTTGGAAACTAAACCCCCATGGCATAAATCTACATGGGTAATGAGCACTTTGAACCCTCACGTGCTTCATACATTGAGGCATAAAAACAAAAAAGTACTTTTTTTTCCACAAAATGTTATTTTAGGCTCCATTTTTTAATTTGTACAGGGGTAACAGGATAAAGTGGACCACAAAATTTGTTGGGCAATTTGTTCTGAGTACGCTGATACCTCATATGTGGCAGAAAAACACTGTTTGGGCGCACGGCAGAGCTCCAGAGGAAAGGAGCGTCATGTGACTTTTTAAATGGAAAATTAGCTGGAATCGTTAGCCGCACCATGTCGCGTTTGGAGATCCCCCTGATATGCCCAAACAGTGGAGCTCCCCCACATGTGACCCCATGTTGGAAACTAGACCCCCCCCCAATACAAAGAAATATTAGTTTGGCATAATAAAAAATACAGACGTCAGTAAAAAAAAAAAAATATATGCACCTGCAACTGACACTAAGGCAAGTGCCACACGTGAGAGCAATGCACAAATCTCGCATCGCATCACCCGACACAGCCGCACACTCCTGTCTGGATGAGAGCGACCGTGCCGGATGATGCGGTGTGAGACTCGAGCATCGCTCTCATGTGTGGCACTGGGCTGACCCTTACAATATTCAGTAAAAAATACTGTAGTTGATGATTACTACAGTATAATTTTACTGGCCCTAAACTAAGTTTATTTGTATTTCTTTCTTAGTTTCCATAAAAAAAATTAGGACGAACGCACAGATGTACTGCAAAAAGGGGGGGACTAGGTGGGATGGAAAAAAGATGGATGGAGGATAGAAGAGGGCGCAACGGATGCAGGAGACACGGAGGATGGGTGAGGGGGCACGGCGGAGGATGGGAGGGCATGGCGGATGGAGGAGCGGTGGAGGATGGGTGAGGGCACAACGGATGCAGGAGTGGCGGAGGAAGGGGGGGCGAGGGGAAGGGTGGAAGGGGAGTGGGAGGTGAGATTGGGGATAGCTACCTTACAGAATGGATCTAGGCAGCAGGATTGCAGCAGATCCGGGAGGGGGGGGGAGGGGGCAGAGGATTAAGGGGATGAGAGAGAGCAGGCAGCAGATCAGGGAGGGGGCAGAGGCTGATGGGGGAGTGAGGTGGCAGATGCAAGGGCGCAGAGGCTGATTGGGGAGTGAGGTGGCAGATGCAGGGGCGCAGAGGCTGATTGGGGAGTGAGGTGGCAGATGCAGGGGCGCAGAGGCTGATGGGGGAGTGAGGTGGCAGATGCAGGGGCACAGAGGCTGATGGGGGAGTGAGGTGGCTGATGCAGGGGCACAGCGGCAGATGGGGAGAGAACTGTGGCTGATTGGGAGAGTGCGGCGGCAGATGGGGAGAGTGCGGCGGCAGATGCAGGGGCGGTGGAGCGGCTGATGGGGAGAGTGCGGCGGCTGATGGGGAGAGTGTGGCGGCTTATGCAGGGGCGGTGGAGCGGAAGATGGGGAGAGTGCGGCGGCAGATGCAGGGGCGGTGGAGCGGCTGATGGGGAGAGTGCGGCGGCTGATGGGGAGAGTGTGGCGGCTTATGCAGGGGCGGTGGATCGGCTGATGGGGAGAGTGTGGCGGCTGATGCAGGGGCGGTGGAGCGGCTGATGGGGAGAGTGGAGCGGCAGATGTTGGGGAGAGTGGAGCGGCAGATGCTGGGGAGTGGAGCGGCAGATGCTGGGGAGTGCAGCGGCAGATGCAGGGGAGAGTGCAGCGGCAGATGCAGGGGAGAGTGGAGCGGCAGATGCAGGGGAGAGTGGAGCGGCAGATGCTGGGGCGCTGGAGCGGCAGATGCAGGGGCGGTGGAGTGGCAGATGGGGAGAGAGCAGTGGCTGATGGGGAGAGGGGAGCGGCAGATGCTGGGGCGGTGGAGCGGCAGATGCTGGGGCGGTGGAGCGGCAGATGGGGAGAGAGCAGTGACTGATGGGGAGAGGGGAGCGGCAGATGCTGGGCGATGGAGCAGCAGATGGGGCGAGAGCAGTGACTGATGGGGAGAGGGTAGCGGCAGATGATGGGCGGTGGAGCAGCAGATGGGGCGAGAGCAGTGACTGATGGGGAGAGCGGAGCGGCAGATGCTGGGCGGTGGAGCAGCAGATGGGGCGAGAACAATGACTGATGGGGAGAGGGGAGCGGCAGATGCTGGGCGGTGGAGCAGCAGATGGGGCGAGAGCAGTGACTGATGGGGAGAGGGGAGCGGCAGATGCTGGGCGGTGGAGCAGCAGATGGGGCGAGAGCAGTGACTGATGGGGAGAGGGGAGCGGCAGATGCTGGGGCGGTGGAGCAGCAGATGGGGCGAGAGCAGTGACTGATGGGGAGAGGGGAGCGGCAGATGCTGGGCGGTGGAGCAGCAGATGGGGCGAGAGCAGTAACTGATGGGGAGAGGGGAGCGGCAGATGCTGGGGCGGTGGAGCAGCAGATGGGGCGAGAGCAGTGACTGATGGGGAGAGGGGAGCGGCAGATGCTGGGCGGGGGAGCAGCAGATGGGGCGAGAGCAGTGACTGATGGGGAGAGGGGAGCGGCAGATGCTGGGCGGTGGAGCAGCAGATGGGGCGAGAGCAGTGACTGATGGGGAGAGGGGAACGGCAGATGCTGGGGCGGTGGAGCAGCAGATGGGGTGAGAGCAGTGACTGATGGGGAGAAGGGAGTGGCAGATGCTGGGCGGTGGAGCAGCAGATGGGGCGAGAGCAGTAACTGATGGGGAGAGGGGAGCGGCAGATGCTGGGGCGGTGGAGCAGCAGATGGGGCGAGAGCAGTGACTGATGGGGAGAGGGGAGCAGCAGATGCTGGGCGGTGGAGCAGCAGATGGGGCGAGAGCAGTGACTGATGGGGAGAGGGGAGCGGCAGATGCTGGGCGGTGGAGCAGCAGATGGGGCGAGAGCAGTGACTGATGGGGAGAGGGGAGCGGCAGATGCTGGGCGGTGGAGCAGCAGATGAGGCGAGAACAGTGACTGATGGGGAGAGGGGAGCGGCAGATGCTGGGCGGTGGAGCAGCAGATGGGGCGAGAGCAGTGACTGATGGGGAGAGGGGAGCGGCAGATGCTGGGGCGGTGGAGCAGCAGATGGGGCGAGAGCAGTGACTGATGGGGAGAGGGGAGCGGCAGATGCTGGGCGGTGGAGCAGCAGATGGGGCGAGAGCAGTGACTGATGGGGAGAGGGGAGCGGCAGATGCTGGGCGGTGGAGCAGCAGATGGGGCAAGAGCAGTGACTGATGGGGAGAGGGGAGCGGCAGATGCTGGGCGGTGGAGCAGCAGATGGGGCGAGAACAGTGACTGATGGGGAGAGGGGAGCGGCAGATGCTGGGCGGTGGAGCAGCAGATGGGGCGAGAGCAGTGACTGATGGGGAGAGGGGAGCGGCAGATGCTGGGCGGTGGAGCAGCAGATGGGGCGAGAGCAGTGACTGATGGGGAGAGGGGAGCGGCAGATGCTGGGTGGTGGAGCAGCAGATGGGGCGAGAACAGTGACTGATGGGGAGAGGGGAGCGGCAGATGCTGGGCGGTGGAGCAGCAGATGGGGCGAGAGCAGTGACAGATGGGGAGAGGGGAGCGGCAGATGCTGGGCGGTGGAGCAGCAGATGGGGCGAGAGCAGTGACTGATGGGGAGAGGGGAGAGGCAGATGCTGGGGCGGTGGAGCAGCAGATGGGGCGAGAGCAGTGACTGATGGGGAGAGGGGAGAGGCAGATGCTGGGGCGGTGGAGCGGCTGATGGGGAGAGTGCAGCGGCCGCCGTGACGCTCTCCTCCCGCTGCGCCACCCCCTGCATCTGACGCCGCTTGCTCTTACTGCTGAGTAGCGGCGTCACATGCAGGGGGAGAGTAGCGACGTCAGATGCAGGGGCGCAGTGGGAGAGCAGGGGCGAAGCACATGGAGCAGGGCAGCGGTGGATCGGGGGCTGTGACTCACAGATGGGCGCCTGCAGGGATCGCTCTCCTCAGATTCCACGGAGGGAGAAGCTAAGGAGAGCGATCTCCTACAGCGAGCTCACCCGGTTCCAGATGCACGGTGCTGCTTGGAGAGATGGGTCACAAGGCCGATCTCTCCAATCAGAGCTGGGGGCGGGTGCAGTAAAGCTCACTGAGCTCCAGCCAATGGCCAGTGCTGCAGCTGCACTGACATTGCTGGATTTCAATGCTTCAGCCATTTTCAATGGCTGAAACATAACACTGGCTATGATTGGCTGACGAACACCGTTCAGCCAATCACAGCCTCTGTAGGTCCGGGAAGGAGACACCACCCCTCCTGAGGTCAGGTACAAGTCCTCTCCTTCCCGAATCTACAGTTTTTTAAAACCGATCGCGGTGCCCGGTGCTCTGGTGCCGCGATTCCGCCATGACGGATCTAGCCGTCATGGGTCTTTAAGTACCAGGGCACCATGACGGCTAGATCCGTCAAAGGTCGTGAAGGGGTTAACCACTCCTTCTCATGATGATGTTAACATTTTGACAGTATAAGGCCAAGACAACACTTAACAATTGCTCAACAGTACCTCGACATTGTGAGGCTTCAAGCAGGATGTTCTCAGAAGGAGGTGGTGTGGAGACACGGGGCTCAGTGGGTGCTCTCGTCCACTAAAACCCGCCGCCTTTAGAAAGACAGCGTGGCTCAGGGCTCATCCCAACTGAACGCCGGCCTCCTTAACCGTGGGCGTAACACTACTCAAACAACACAGGGTGAGGGAACCACAATAATTAGACTTTATTGGATCCCCAAACAATTAACGGCACATAACACATAACCAGCAAAACACACAAATGTAACAGGCAACAGAGTCTCACCCTTCCGCTGGCTCACCAGGGATTTAGAATGTCCATGCCTCACAGGTTCCACGCTGTCTGAGGTCTGCAAAGTCTGTAACAGGTGACTGAACTGTCCCAACCTGAGTGTCCTCCTTAGGTAGTCCTGGTTTGATGTTAAAATCGTGGCAGCCAGAGTCGAAATCCCTAGGCTGTGGATATGGTCACCAACCGGGTCCGGAGTCCCTAGATTGAAGCCATAAGATATCCTGATCCTCTAGTCAGCTCCAAAGAGCTTAGACTGGATCCATCAACCTTCATCAACGCTGGTGGCTTAAAGAAGTCCCTTTTATAGCCATAACCTTCCCTTAGGATACACTGCATCCTCATCGATTGGTTGGACAAGATTGCTTCTCCCATTGGATGAATTTCAAGCTGCACGGATAATGTTCATTTAAATGATGTGCATAGAAAGACTCAGTATATCTACATGGAGTCGGAAAGTCACAGACTCAACAATGGCTACTAAGGTAATCACATTAGCAATACACAACTACAATACAATGGTTACTGGAAAAGTCTGGAGAACAATACGTCTAGCTTTCAGTGGCCAACACAATTACATTGAGTCAACAAGAATCTTGTAAAATCAATGAGGGACTTCTCCCCCATCTATAGACAATCTATCATGCTGTCTGGCTGGATTTTAAGAAACTTTAACCCATGAGAGTCCATGTCGTCACATTCCTCCCCCTTCTTAATATTAGCCAGACATGATAGGCTTCCGATCATCCTTCTCCTCTTGATGGCATTGTCCTTTTTAATGGTGAGGTCAGCAACAGAGGCTTGCATCTATACACCTCACCCTGATTACCTCCCCCAAGTTTTGAGCAGCCATATTGTGGACAAGCACTAAGGTGGGGTCCATGAGTTGGGCTTGCATACTTTTCTTACTATCAATCTTACCCCAGTTAATAGCCACAGTGTGGTTAGGCTTACTTACAGTTCTTGGCTCAGAAGTGGATGATGGAGACCGGGAATGCAAACCATCCCTGGAAAAGATGTTAGAAAGATCCACATCAGGGTCCTGCTTGGCTAAGAAGTGGGTGATGGCTGCTTCAAACTGACTGGATAGTCCATGTCCTAGGTCATACTCCAAAATAACTGGTGTGAGCAGGTAATCCGCACGCCCCACTTCCACTCCCCTCTGGGTGGTATCCAAAACAACAGGCTTGGTGGGGCCATCCACGAACCCGACTTCAATTTCCTCCTGGTTAGTCCCCGAAATAACAGAAGTGGGGAGACCATGCATGAGCCCTACATCAACTTCATCCTGGTCATTTCCCAAAATATCTGGTGTGGGGACGGTGTCCATAAACTCCACATCAGCCTGGCTCTGGTCAGTCTCCACAATGACCGGTATGGGGAGGCTGTTCACAATCTAAACCTCGACCTCTCCCTGGTCGGTCCTTAGGTCCAGCTGCACACATGCCAGAGGAATGTCTGAGCGCTGGCCCTCAGCCAGGGAGATGGATAATTGGGAATCTGGTACAGGGTCTTCTGGGGAAACAATAACTGGGCTTACCAGAGTGATGGAAGATCCAATGTCTCGAAGTCCCTGAGCCTGTATATCACCGACCTTGACCGTCTGGATGTGGGGATTGAGGTTGGCTGGTGTACGGTGTCCGGCCTGCCGTAGGGTGTGGACTGGATAAACCACTTCCTCAGCTATTGGTGTTTCTTGGGAGTAGCATTCCTCAGGTCTCGTTGGTTCATCTCGGCATATGTTGACTGGTTGGAGTGGCAGACGGGCTCCAAGCATGCGGCCTCGGTTTTGGAGACAATCTTTATCTATATGTCCATTGCGCCCACATGTATAACAGCGCCATAGATTGGGCGAGTCACAGGCCCTGTTTGTAGTCCTTTGTTTTGGCGCAGTTTCTGCTGGGTAGCGGGACCATCCTTCTCGACCGGCTGGTGTTAGCAGTACTGCAGCTGGAATCCCATAAACATATTCCAGAACATAAGCCCTCTCTTCTCTTGAGGATCTAGGCCCCAATGCATCCAACAACGCTGTGGCTTGGGCCATTTTGGACAAAGTTGATTCCCAATTGTCACTAGATCCATGATGTGGCACATAGTTTAAATCCTCTGGGTCAATATCGGCGGGATCCTCATTATCCTCTGCATCATTCTGGGCATCCAAACGGACTAATTTCTGGATCAAGGCTGACCGAGTCTCAGCGTTTCAGTAGATAATCTTTCGCCTCTGGCACAGATCCTGTAGCATCCATTTACTGCAGCGGTCATAACTCCTCTCTTGTCCTTGTCCCATGGCTGAGCTGGTGGGGTTGGACATGGCAGCGTCCGAAACCTGAATGCCTCCCCTATGGCCTGCTGGGTATGCTTATGTGCCTCCCTGGTTGTTGAGCCCTGGACGATGTCCGAAAACACGAGTCCGCTGCAGCTCCCCTAGGTAAACCAGGCTGAGTAGTATCTCACTGCTGCCACCAATTGTGGAGACACGGGGCTCAGTGGGTGCTCTCGTCCACTAAAACCCGCCGTCTTTAGAAAGACAGCGTGGCTCAGGGCTCATCCCAACTGAACGCCAGCCTCCTTAACCATGGGCGTAACACTACTCAAACAACACAGGGTGAGGGAACCACAATAATTAGACTTTATTGGATCCCCAAACAATTAACGGCACATAACACATAACCAGCAAAACACCCAAATGTAACAGGCAACAGAGTCTCACCCTTCCGCTGGCTCACCGGGGATTTAGAATGTCCATGCCTCACAGGTTCCACGCTGTCTGAGGTCTACAAAGTCTGTAACAGGTGACTGAACTGTCCCAACCTGAGTGTCCTCCTTAGGTAGTCCTGGTTTGATGTTAAAATCGTGGCAGCCGGAGTCGAAATCCCTAGGCTGTGGATATGGTCTCCAACCGGGTCCAGAGTCCCTAGATTGAAGCCATAAGATATCCTGATCCTCTAGTCAGCTCCAAAGAGCTTAGACTGGATCCATCAACCTTCATCAACGCTGGTGGCTTAAAGAAGTCCCTTTTATAGCCATAACCTTCCCTTAGGATACACTGCGTCCTCATCGATTGGTTGGACAAGATTGCTTCTCCCATTGGATGAATTTCAAGCTGCATGGATAATGTTCATTTAAATGATGTGCATAGAAAGACTCAGTATATCTACATGGAGTCGGAAAGTCACAGACTCAACAATGGCTACTAAGGTAATCACATTAGCAATACACAACTAGAATACAATGGTTACTGGAAAAGTCTGGAAAACAATACGTCTAGCTTTCAGTGGCCAACACAATTACCCTGAGTCAACAAGAATCTTGTAAAAACAATGAGGGACTTCTCCCCCATCTATAGACAATCTATCATGCAGTCTGGCTGGATTTTAAGAAACTTTAACCCATGAGAGTCCATGTCGTCACAGGTGGCCACTGAACTTAGAGTGTGACAGAGTATTATAAGCAGGATGTAATAGAGCTACAGAGAGACTGGAAGAGTCACAGAAAGGCATAGAATTGAGCGTCCTTTAGCTTTATCTTATACTAATGACCACTTCATTGTGAACAATGCCATTTAGAACCAGATGATGAATGCCACACAACTCTAGGCACATTTAAGGGAGGTGAGAAACACTCATGCCATGCCAAACCATTTGAAACCATTTGTCCTGCGTGCCTGATGACCTGCAAGGGTACTTTACTACACCACCAGGCACAGGTGTCATCGTCTTACTCGACAAAGAACTAGTGGACCTTAGTTCTGTTCACTGATAAAAGTCAATTCACACTGAGCTGGCATGATGGCCACCAACAATGTTGGAGACATCAAGTTGTCATCAAATGAGCCTTTGGTAGTGGTGGTGTTACCCAGTGGAGGAGCTAGAGTCAAATGGGCCCTAGTGTAAAGTTTGAGTCTGAGCCCCCCCACATATGTTGGCCAGATGTATAGGCAGTTGTAGCATTCTAAATCCTATAAAGATGTACGAGCTGCCCCCTCTCCCATTTATTGTGTAGAACTAACTCCCATCCTGTACTACCATCTCCCATCCTGGGCCACTTTCTGGGAAATACAGTTAGGTCCAGAAATATTTGGACAGTGACACAAGTTTTGTTATTTTAGCTGTTTACAAAAACATGTTCAGAAATACAATTATATATATAATATGGGCTGAAAGTGCACATTCCCAGCTGCAATATGAGAGTTTTCACATCCAAATCGGAGAAAGGGTTTAGGAATCATAGCTTAGTAATGCATAGCCTCCTCTTTTTCAAGGGACCAAAAGTAATTGGACAAGGGACTCTAAGGGCTGCAATTAACTCTGAAGGCGTCTCCCTCGTTAACCTGTAATCAATGAAGTAGTTAAAAGGTCTGGGGTTGATTACAGGTGTGTGGTTTTGCATTTGGAAGCTGTTGCTGTGACCAGACAACATGCGGTCTAAGGAACTCTCAATTGAGGTGAAGCAGAACATCCTGAGGCTGAAAAAAAAGAAAAAATCCATCAGAGAGATAGCATACATGCTTGGAGTAGTAAAATCAACAGTCGGGTACATTCTGAGAAAAAAGGAATTGACTGGTGAGCTTGGGAACTCAAAAAGGCCTGGGCGTCCACGGATGACAACAGTGGTGGATGATCGCCGCATACTTTCTTTGGTGAAGAAGAACCCGTTCACAATTTCAACTGAAGTCCAGAACACTCTCAGTGAAGTGGGTGTATCTGTCTCTAAGTCAACAGTAAAGAGAAGACTCCATGAAAGTAAATACAAAGGGTTCACATCTAGATGCAAACCATTCATCAAATCCAAAAATAGACAGGCCAGAGTTAAATTTGCTGAAAAACACCTCATGAAGCCAGCTCAGTTCTGGAAAAGAATTCTATGGACAGATGAGACCAAGATCAACCTGTATCAGAATGATGGGAAGAAAAAAGTTTGGAGAAGAAAGGGAACGGCACATGATCCAAGGCACACCACATCCTCTGTAAAACATGGTGGAGGCAACGTGATGGCATGGGCATGCATGGCTTTCAATGGCACTGGGTCACTTGTGTTTATTGATGACATAACAGCAGACAAGAGTAGCCGGATGAATTCTGAAGTGTACCGGGATATACTTTCAGCCCAGATTCAGCCAAATGCCGCAAAGTTGATCGGACGGCGCTTCATAGTACAGATGGACAATGACCCCAAGCATACAGCCAAAGCTACCCAGGAGTTCATGAGTGCAAAAAAGTGGAACATTCTGCAATGGCCAAGTCAATCACCAGATCTTAACCCAATTGAGCATGCATTTCACTTGCTCAAATCCAGACTTAAGACGGAAAGACCCACAAACAAGCAAGACCTGAAGGCTGCGGCTGTAAAGGCCTGGCAAAGCATTAAGAAGGAGGAAACCCAGCGTTTGGTGATGTCCATGGGTTCCAGACTTAAGGCAGTGATTGCCTCCAAAGGATTCGCAACAAAATATTGAAAATAAAAATTTTTTTTTGGGTTTGATTTATTTGTCCAATTACTTTTGACCTCCTAAAATGTGGAGTGTTTGTAAAGAAATGTGTACAATTCCTACAATTTCTATCAGATATTTTTGTTCAAACCTTCAAATTAAACGTTACAATCTGCACTTGAGTTCTGTTGTAGAGGTTTCATTTCAAATCCAATGTGGTGGCATGCAGAGCCCAACTCGCGAAAATTGTGTCACTGTCCAAATATTTCTGGACCTAACTGTATGTCCCTCATATGGTGTAAATATGTCATATGGTGAATGACCTCCTCATGGTTATATACTGGCATATATGGCTCCATCCTGATATATATGACCCCATCATGGCCCTATCCTAGTCTATATGGCCTTATCCTTGTATATATGTCCCTATCACGGTCCCATCCTGGTATATGTCCCATCATGGCCACATCCTGCTATATGAATCCATCATGGCTATATCCTGGTATATATGTCGCCATCATGGCCCATCATGGTATATGTCCACATCCTGGCCCCATCCTGGTATATGTCCACATCATGGCCACATCCTGGTATATATATCTCCATCATGGTCCCATCCTGATATATATGAATGTTACAGTGACAAGCCCCTACTATTTGAATAACATCATTAATCCATTCATTGTGCATCTGCATGAACGCAGGCATAATTTTATCTTCATGGACAACAATCCTCCAGCTCATTGAGGTCATATCATTAGGAAATGGCTGAAGACTGAAGTTCCTTAATTGCAATGGCCTGCATTTTCTCCAAATCTAAGCCCCCCATAGAAAACCAATAGGATCAGCTGAGTCGCCGTGTTTGTAACTTTATACCCCAGAACCTCAATGACCTGAAAGCCTCTTTTAAAGAAGAGTGCGATACCATGCTTCAGCGGACAATAACTCAACTTTTGAAAAGCAGGAGGCATTGTTGTCCAGCAGTAGTTGCTCAACATTTTATACTCCTACTTAAATGACCTACTTTCATGATAAAATATCACTTTAGCATTAACTTATTATGTTTGACATAGTTTAACTGAAAATCAAATATCCCTAACTTTTTTGTGAGTAGTATAAATGGTTAGGCTAAGGTCTTAGTTTTGAACAATGGAATTTTTTATGTCATTTTTTAGAGTCAAAGTCAGAAGTAGACAATGAAAAAAGAAGTATAAAAACTTTTCTTTTAATATTTCCCATTACTTTCATTCTATTTCTGTCTTTCATCACATAAATTCCTTTTAATTTATTTGCTGAGTATAAATATACCCTAAGGGGCACTTTGCACACTGCGACATCGCAGGTGCGATGTCGGTGGGGTCAAATTGAAAATGACGCACTTCCGGCATCGCATGCGACATCGCAGTGTGTAAAGGCTGGATGATACGATTAACGAGCGCAAAAGCGTCGTAATCGTATCATCGGTGCAGCGTCGGCGTAATCCATGATTACGCTGACGCGACGGTCCGATGTTGTTCCTCGCTCCTGCGGCAGCACACATCGCTGTGTGTGAAGTCGCAGGAGCGAGGAACGTCTCCTACCGGCCTCACTGCGGCTTCCGTAGGATATGCGGAAGGAAGGAGGTGGGCAGGATGTTTACATCCTGCTCATCTCCGCCCCTCCGCTCTGATTGGCCGGCTGCCGTGTGACGTCGCAGTGACGCCGCACGACCCGCCCCCTTAACAAGGAGGCGGGTCGCCGGCCACAGGGACGTCGCACGGCAGGTGAGTGTGTGTGTGAAGCTGGCGTAGCGATAACTTTCGCTACGCCAGCTATCACCACATATCGCTGCTGCGACGGGGGCGGGGACTATCGCACTCGGCATCGCAGCATCGGCCTGCGATGTCTTAGTGTGCAAACCCCGCCTTAGGGTTAATTCACAGACTATTTTTTAGCACTTTTCTTTAGGATAAAAGTGTCATGATTTATTTCTATAGTTTTCATTCCAAGTGACGTCAAAATCTTTGCATTTGCAGGGTACAGTTAAAGAGAATCTGTCACCAGGTTTTTACCACCTAATCTGACAGCAGCATAACGTAGAGACAGAGACTCTGATTCCAGCTGTGTTTCACTTACTGGGCTGCTTAGTGTAGTTTTAATAAAATCACTGTTTAATCCGCAGTTGATTACTATTAGAGGACCACTTGACCTGCTGCCTGGTAGCCCAGCATATTCATGAGCTCTGTATAAATACTAGATCTGAAGCAGAGAAAACATTGCTTTTATCAAATTGACAGCAAACAGCTCAGTAAGTGACACATTGCAGGAATCAGGATCTCTGGCTCAACATTATGTTGCTCTTAGATGTGGGAGGAAACATTTGGTGACAGATTCCCTTTAAGGGGCATTTACACCTCAAAACAATACTGAATGAGCATTGTTAAAACTGCATGTTTCACAATTATGTTGCTAATTAAACAGGCTGCTGGTCACCTGATTGAGCGATATGCACATTTATTGAGTGAAATGATCTTTTATGCAGCACAAAAAATCATGATTTTCTGCTGTGCATCCTTCTGCATAAGATGAACTTGCACGGCTGAGAACTATGGTAGTCTATGTCCACCATGTGATCTAGGATAGATCACTCATTGTGCATAATTCACTTTGGTCTGTCTGTTTAAACAAGCAGTCAAACGACCACTGATAGGTAAAAGGTTGATAAAATTATACAGTGTTGCAGAATAGTCTGTTTAAATTGGCCCTAAGATATGATTATTCACAGATAAGGATGAGAGAACCTGAGTAGTGATGAGCGAGTACTAAAAAGCTCGGGTGCTTGAGGCTCGGGCCGAGCATCCCAAGATACTCGTGTACTCGGCCCGAGCACCGAGCCCAATGTTATCCTATGGGAGACCCGAGTATTTTTATGAAATGACCCCCGGCAGCATGTAGAAACCCTAAAAATGTCACAAAAGTCTCAGAAGAGTGCTCAAATGACATGGCAACAGCATGGGGAAGACCCCTTGAAGCATTTATCACTCAAAAGTCACAGCTGTGAACAATTTTGTCCGTGTTTTACGCCATTTTTACGGACTCACCAGAAAACCTTCAAAAATGACACCAAAATGAATTTTCATGGCGGAAATGTTAAGGGCACATACCCAATAGTGAGATACAGCTGGTATATGTTACTTTTGGAGATTACATGAAAGATTTTACGTGAAACATTGTGTGGCACTTCGATGTCCCTGAGAAGAGACGTACATGAAGGCCTCTTGAGTCTAATGTGCCCATTTTGAGGAAGTGAGTCTTTGTAGTATTTTCCTTTGCCAGGGCAGTCCAAAATTGTGAGGTTCACCAATGCCCCTGCATACAGAAGTGCATGAGGGCCTGTAAACCTGAAATGCCCATTGTAAGGAAGTGAGTCTATTGTAGCATAGCCCTTTGGCAGGGCAGCCAAAAATTGGGAGGCTCCACATTGTCCCTGGATAGAGACGTGCATGAGGGCCTGTAAACCTGAAGTGCCCATTGTAAGGAAGTGGGTCTTTTGTAGTATAGCCCTTTGGCAAGGCAGCCAAAAATTGGGAGGCTCCACATTGTCCCTGGATAGAGACGTGCATGATGGCCTGTAAACCCAAGTGCCCATTGTAAGGAAGTGGGTCTTTTGTAGTATAGCCCTTTGGCAGGGCAGCCAAAAATTGGGAGGCTCCAGATTGTCCCTGGATAGAGACGTGCAGGATGGCCTGTAAATCAGAAGTGCCCATTGTAAGGAAGTGGGTCTATTGTAGTATAGCCCTTTGGCAGGGCAGCCAAAAATTGGGAGGCTCCACATTGTCCCTGGATAGAGACGTGCATGAGGGCCTGTAAACCTGAAGTGCCCATTGTAAGGAAGTGGGTCTTTTGTAGTATAGCCCTTTGGCAGGGCAGCCAAAAATTGGGAGGCTCCACATTGTCCCTGGATAGAGATGTGCATGAGGGCCTCAAAACATTGTTCCCATTGCAAAGGAGCGGGTCTCCTGTCGTTGTAATGTCCATTCTGAAAGAATGGGCAAAAAAATTTACCACTGGGGGTATACCTGAAACAACGTCCTAACTATTGTAACGGTCATCATGGTGGCGCATGAGGACAAGGAGGAGCAGTCCAGCGATTATCCAAAGTCTAGAAGTGTGTACCCATGGGTGAGTGGAGGTACATGGCAAATTCCCGTTACAAACTTTAAATTCCGCTCTTATTTGCTGGTGGTGTGGTGAAGTCTGGCCCAATCCAACCCTTGTTCATCTTGATCAGAGTCAGCCTGTCAGCATTTTCAGTTGACAGGCGGGTGCGTTTATCTGTAATGATTCCACCTGCGGTACTAAAAACACGCTCTGACAAAACGCTAGCGGCAGGGCAGGCCAGGACTTCCAAGGCATAGAGAGCCAATTCATGCCACGTGTCCAGCTTGGATACCCAATAATTGTAAGGCACAGAGGAATGTCGGAGTACAGTTGTTCGATCTGCAAGGTACTCCTTGAGCATCTGGGCAAACTTAGTATTTCTTGTGGCACTACCCCGCACCTCAGGGGCTGTGGTACGTGAGGGGCTGAGAAAACTGTCCCACATCTTAAAGACTGTTCCCCTACCTCTGGCGGATTGGACTTGTGCCCCTCTCGGCTGTACGCCTTGGTTGTCCACTGATTCCTGACCTATGCCGCTAGCGTTTTGTAAGGGGAATGCTTTGCCTACTTCCGTGACTATGGCCTTCCGGAACTGCTGCATTTTGTCTGACCTCTCCGCCTCGGGAATAAGAGACATAAAGTTCTCCTTGTAGAGTGGGTCTAACAGTGTTACCAACCAGTAATGATTGTCGGCCAAGATGTTCTTAACGCGAGGGTCACGAGACAGGCAGCTTACCATAAAGTCAGTCATGTGCGCCAGACTCTTAACAGCCAGTACTTCAGTATCCTGACCAACACGATGACTGAACATGCTGTCCTCCTCCTCCTCCTCCTCCTCCTCATCTCCCCTGTCCTCTGGCCAGCCACGCTGAACCGAGGATATGACTGGTGTGCATGTCATATCCTCAATTTGGCCGGAGAGTTGCTCCATGTCTTCATCCTCCTCCTCGTCATAGTCCTCCACTGCATGTTGTGATGAGACGAGGCTCGGCTGTGTGTTATCACCCACACCCACTACTGTTTCTTGCTCCAACTCATCGCGCTCCGCCTGCAATGCATCATGTTTGTTTTTGAGCAGAGACCGTTTTAGAAGGCAGAGAAGCGGTATGGTGACGCTAATAATGGCGTCATCCCCACTCACCATCTTGGTGGAGTCCTCAAAGTTTTGGAGGATGGTACATAGGTCGGACATCCATCTCCACTCCTCAGGTGTTATGTGTGGAGTTTGACCCATTTCCCGACGGCTTAGCTGATGCAGGTACTCAACAACTGCCCTCTTCTGCTCACATATCCTGACCAACATGTGCAGAGTTGAATTCCAATGCGTGGTGACATCACACACCAGTCTGTGAGCCGGAAGATGCAAACGGCGCTGAAAGCCGGCAAGGCCGGCTGAAGCAGTAGGTGACTTTCGAAAATGTGCAGACAGGCGGCGAACTTTTACCAGCAGATCAGACAGCTCTGGGTATGACTTTAGAAACCGCTGAACCACGAGGTTGAGCACATGGGCCACGCATGGAACATGTGTCAGCTGGCCTCGCCTCAAAGCGCCACCAGGTTCCGGCCATTGTCACACACGACCTTTCCTGGCTTTAGGTTCAGAGGTGTGAGCCAGTGATCTGCCTGCTGTCTCAGAGCTGTCCACACCTCTTCTGCATTGTGGGGTTTGTCACCTATGCAGATTAGCTTCAGCACAGCCTGTTGCCGCTTCGCCGATGCAGTGCTGCAGTGCTTCCAGCTTGGGACTGGTGTGGAGGGTAAAGTGGATGAGGATGCGCAGGAGGAGGATGAGGCTGAGGAGCATGACATTCCGGAGCTGTAGAGTGTGGGTGAAACCCTGACTGAGGTAGGGCCTGCAAACCTTGGTGTGGGAAGGACGTGTTCCGTCCCTCACTCAGACTGGGTCCCAGCTTCCACAATATTAACCCAGTGTGCCGTCAACGAGATGTAGCGGCCTTGCCCACAAGCACTTGTCCACGTGTCTGTGGTTAGGTGGACTTTGGCTGAAACAGCGTTGTTCAGGGCACGTGTGATGTTTTGTGACACGTGGTTATGCCATGCGGGGACGGCACACCGGGAGAAATAGTGGTGGCTGGGGACCGAGTAACGTGGGACAGCTGCTGCCATCAGGTTGCGGAATGCTTCTGTCTCCACCAGCCTAAAAGGCAACATTTCCAGCGCAAGCAGTCGCGAAATGTTAGCATTTAGAACTGTGGCATGTGGGGCGTTGGCAGTGTATTTGCGCCTGCGTTCAAAGGTTTGCTGAATGGATAACTGAACGCTACGCTGGGACAAGGACGTGCTTGATGATGGTGTTATTTCTGCGTAGGCAACTGCAGGTGCAGGGCCGGAGGAGGCTTGTTCGCAGGAAGCATGGACAGGGGATTGACTCGCATGCACAACAAGCGAAGACGTAGCAGTGACATCAGCAAGCACTGCTCCTCGACTCTGTTGTACCTCCTGTGACGGGGGTGTACAACAGAGCAAAGGATGGACGAGGCCGAGGGACGATCCAACAGGTTTATTCACAAGAACACTGGAACAGCACACGATAAGTCCACGTAAAACAGATTCGGAGGCCCTTCCCAACAATCCTCGGACCGGATAACAAAGCAATCGTCCTTACAGTAGTCCAAAGAGTTCCACACAATCCCACGGGCCGCCACACAGGCCTAGCTCCGTCCGTGTCCACAGCCACCCAGGCTGGGGGCTCCTTCTCTTTTCAAGTTTCAGCTCACTCTGAAGTTACAAAAAGGAAATGCATTGTCTGTGCTCCTTGACCAGCCCACCATGTTTGTTCAGGGGGTAGGGGTCACACATCCTATCATCAATGGTTTGGTCCATCACAGGGCTCCAATATGTCTGCCAGCCACAGTAGATGAAGGGATCCCCTGCTGTGCAGCACAATGACTATTCCTTCACTGGCCAATGCAATTACAGACTAGATACACAACTCTGGATAGAAGACGACAGGCTATTTACATAATCACATTAGATGCCAAGACTACAATTGTATGAGAGAGACACATTGAGACCAGTAGCTCCCCCAAGAAAATACATGAATTACAACTAATACAACCAGGGACATATACATATCATGACATAGTATCACAGCATATACAGTGAGAGGGTAAATTACATCTTCACAATCCCTCCCCCTCCCAACTTGTGTACGTACTAGGGACCTCTACAGGTCACTGGTTAAGTACACACAGGCAGAGCGTTACTTACATGTGGCTTCATGCAGTCACGAATTGGCATCGTAGCTCTCCCACATCATTGCCTAGGAGAACAGCTGCAGGCAGACCACCCATCACGCCAACCACACATCGCCTGACCCCAAAACCAAAGTTCAGATCCACAGTGGCTGTGGGAATAGTCCTCCATTGTCCACCAGCCAGTTCAATGCAATCCCAGGTCCTCTATGGATTGCATCAGGCCGAACCACTCGGGGATCAGCCAGTGTGAGGAAAGCACCCGAGTCACAACATCCAACAAGTCTCTGTCCATCCAGCACAACCTCCTGCAAGTGCTTACCTCGATGAGCAGAAGTCGTCATAACTGCGGGTCGCACCCCGTAAACTCCTTGTGGTGCAACATGGGGGGCTGAGTCACTAGCCCAGTCCTCACATAGCGGTGCCACATCTTCCTCCATGGCACTGGGCTGTAAATAATTAACAATCCGATTGGGTGCAGGATCAGTCCTCATTTGAACAGCTGTGCAGGAGACTTGCCGATGCCATGGCTGTCCACATTGATAGCATCTGCGCTGGGTCTCCCTCCATCCAAGGCGTCCTCTTGGGAAAGGGGTAGGGGAACTTGGAGGCCGGCTCCCACCTGAAGGTGCTGTAGGGGTTTGAGGATGATTCCTCCATGGGCTGGCTGGGCATGAGGCCTGCAAATGCCCGGGATGCCTACAAAAATAACACCTGCGCTCTGTTACTTCCTCTCCCCGGCGTATTCCAGAAAGTGCAGTAGAAGCAACAGGAGGCACATTAACATGGGTATCAACATGTGGTGGCTTAGAGGAACGGGGAACAATGGGGACAGAATAACTGGGGGCATCCAGTGTTGTGGAGCTGTTAGGCGTCTCTCCATCCTCCAACAGAACCCTCCACTGAGGCTTGATGGTGAGCACCTCATCAGCTAGAGCAGCAGCTTCCTCCACTGTCGCTGGTTTTCTCTCACGCACCCATTCCCGGATCTCAGCGGGGCACTGGGCAAAGAATTGTTCTTTTAGGATGACCTGGAGGAAGGTCTCCCAAGATAAGGCCTCCTCTGCCTCCAGCCAGCGATTACATATTTGTTTGAGTCTATGAGCATATATCTTAAAAGACACTTCCCCATCACAGGCTAAAGCACGGAACTGAGTCCTGTAAGTGTCTGGGGTCACAGCATAATATTCTAGAATAGTCTGTTTAATCTCCGCATACTCACAGTTCCACCGAGGGTCCATAGCTCTATAGGCTTCAGCAGCTCCCCCCTCTAGGAGCCCCCTCTAGATGCCGGACACGCTCCCTGTCCGGGACTTCCATTAATCGACACTGATGCTCAAAGTCCTGGAAAAAGCCCTCAATGTCGCCTGCAGCCTCATTAAACGGCTTAAAGTCTTTGCGGGACACCCTGGGAAGTTCGCTCATGATGGGTGCTGGGGTTACAGTCTGTCTGCAACCTCTCGCGGCTTCCACAGCGAGCTGCTTATCCAGCAATGCCATCTCCTCCATCCTGCGCTCCTTCTCTTTAGCTCCACGCATGACCTCCATCTTATATTCTATGGTGGTCTCCTCTCCCAGCAAGGCCATCTCCTCCTCGTACCACACAACCCACTGACTTTTTTGGGTATTTACCTCCGGCTGCCGTCTTTCTTCCGTTTGCTGTGAGGATCCTTCCTCCACGTCATTTTGCGAGCAGACTCCTTCTACCGCCTCAATCAGCTGCTCCTTGGAGAGTCCATTGAAACGAACTCCTACTTAACGGGCCTTTGATTGCAGGCTCCCCAAAGTCCAGGTCTTGTACTCTGCAGTGCTGGTTCCTGATGTTGAGCCATTGTCCTCCATTCCTTCTGCTCTGATCCCAGCGCTGCCAACCAGTTTGTGACGGGGGTGTACAACAGAGCAAAGGATGGACGAGGCCGAGGGACGATCCAACAGGTTTATTCACAAGAACACTGGAACAGCACACGATAAGTCCATGTAAAACAGATTCGGAGGCCCTTCCCGACAATCCTCGGACCGGATAACAAAGCAATCGTCCTTACAGTAGTCCAAAGAGTTCCACACAATCCCACGGGCCGCCACACAGGCCTAGCTCCGTCCGTGTCCACAGCCACCCAGGCTGGGGGCTCCTTCTCTTTCCAAGTTTCAGCTCACTCTGAAGTTACAAAAAGGAAATGCATTGTCTGTGCTCCTTGACCAGCCCACCATGTTTGTTCAGGGGGTAGGTGTCACACATCCTATCATCAATGGTTTGGTCCATCACAGGGCTCCAATATGTCTGCCAGCCACAGTAGATGAAGGGATCCCCTGCTGTGCAGCACAATGACTATTCCTTCACTGGCCAATGCAATTACAGACTAGATACACAACTCTGGATAGAAGACGACAGGCTATTTACATAATCACATTAGATGCCAAGACTACAATTGTATGAAAGAGACACATTGAGACCAGTAGCTCCCCCAAGAAAATACATGAATTACAACTAATACAACCAGGGAAATATACATATCATGACATAGTATCACAGCATATACAGTGAGAGGGTAAATTACATCTTCACACCTCCCACAAAGTCGGGTGCTTGGCTGACATGTGCCTGATCATGCTGGTGGTGGTCAGGCTGTTAGTTTTGGTACCCCTGCTGATGCTGGCACGGCAGGTGTTGCAATGCAAATGGCCTTTTTAGAATCATCTGGAGCCAACTTAAAAAACTGCCAGACTCGGGAAGACCTAACATTTGTACAGGCACCTTGTGTCGTGTTGTTGTTCCGGGGAACGATTGCCTGACTTCTGCCTGGGGCCATCACCCTGCTTCTTACTGACTGTTGGGATGCTACGCCTCCCTCCCCCTGTGCACTGCTGTCCTCGCTCTGCATATCCTCCTGCCAGGTTGGGTCAGTTACTGGATCATCCACCACGTCGTCTTCCTCTTCCGCACCCTGCTCCTCCTCCTGACTTCCTGACAATTGTGTCTCATCATCGTCCACCCCTTGTTGAGACACATTGCCAACTTCGTGAGAACGTGGCTGCTCAAATATTTGGGCATCTGTACATACGATCTCCTCATGACCCACTTCAACAGGAGCTGGCGAGAGGCCAGAATGTGCGAATGGAAACATGAACAGCTCTTCCGAGTGTCCAAGTGTGGGATCAGTAATGTCCGTGGACGTGTACTCAGCCTTGTGGTAGAAAGGAGGATCAGGTTCTGAAATGTGCGGTGCAGTATCACGGCTACTGACACTTGACCGTGTGGAAGACAGAGTGTTTGTGGTGGTGCCAATCTGACTGGAAGCATTATCCGCTATCCAACTAACAACCTGTTGACACTGGTCTTGGTTCAAGAGCGGTGTACTGCTGCGGTCCCCAAGAATTTGGGACAGGACGTGCGAGTGAGTAGATGTGGCCCTTTGTTGTGGCGAAATTAGAGCTTGCCCATGACCTCGGCCTCTACCTACACCACCATCACGTCCACTTCCTTGTTCGTTGCCAACGCCCTTGCGCATTTTGCAATGCTGTGCTGACGTGTATTCACTAGACTTGTGCGTTATATCCAAGTTTGTGCAAAACGCACACAAGTGCACCTGTACGCTGCCACCGACAGGCACACACGTGCGGTTTTTAAATGCAAGCATGGACGCACTAAGAACCTAACAGGTTTTTAGGAGCGACAATTACTGAGAAGTCTGACACTATCAGACACTGCTGACTGACGTGTATTATTCACTAGACTTGTGCGTTATATCCAAGTTTGTGCAAAACGTGTACCTGTACGCTGCCACCGACAGGCACACACGTGCGGTTTTTAAATGCAAGCACGGACGCACTAAGAACCTAACAGGTTTTTAGGAGCGACAATTACTGAGAAGTTTGACACTATCAGACACTGCTGACTGACGTGTATTATATTCACTAGACTTGTGCGTTATATCCAAGTTTGTGCAAAACGCACACAAGTGCACCTGTACGCTGCCACCGACAGGCACACACATGCGGTTTTTAAATGCAAGCATGGACGCACTAAGAACCTAACAGGTTTTTAGGAGCGACAATTACTGAGAAGTTTGACACTTTCAGACACTGCTGACTGACGTGTATTATATTCACTAGACTTGTGCGTTATATCCAAGTTTGTGCAAAACGCACACAAGTGCACCTGTACGCTGCCACCGACAGGCACACACGTGCGGTTTTTAAATGCAAGCACGGACGCACTAAGAACCTAACAGGTTTTTAGGAGCGACAATTACTGAGAAGTTTGACACTATCAGACACTGCTGACTGACGTGTATTATATTCACTAGACTTGTGCGTTATATCCAAGTTTGCGCAAAACGTGTACCTGTACGCTGCCACCGACAGGCACACACGTGCGGTTTTTAAATGCAAGCACGGACGCACTAAGAACCTAACAGGTTTTTAGGAGCGACAATTACTGAGAAGTCTGACACTATCAGGACTGTTTTAGACTGTGTACACCAGCCCCAGATATGGTGATGAAGGCTGGTATACGGTCACCACTAGGAATGGCTATATACCCTGCCTGCCTGCCTGTATACAGCTACAATAGTCCTGAGAAGGACTCTTCTGGTCACTAGCCTGTATTCCGACCTGGCTATACCTTGCCTGCCCTGCCTGTATACAGCAACAATAGTCCTGAGAAGGACTCTGCTCCTGTACTCCGACCTGGCTATACCCTGCCTGCCTGTATGCAACTACAATAGTCCTGAGAAGGACTTCTGGTCACACTGTTTGCAGCCCTGCTACGGAAATAACTATAAAGGGCCGCAAACCTTTCCCTGAAGCAGCAACACTCTCCCTGCACTGACTGTCTGGATGGCTGTGTGCAGAGCACAGCGCGCCCGCCGGTATAAAGGCTCGGTCACGCTGTGCAGGCCGGCCAATCACTGCAATTCCACAAATAACAGGGCTGTGGCATTGCAGTGGTCTGCCAGCCAATCCCTGCATGAGGGCTGGCTCTCAAAAGAGCGCCAACATGCAGGGATGAAGACCACGAGTACAGCACGAGTATCGCGAGATTACTCGGTCCCCGCCGAGTAGCCCGAGTACAGTGATACTCGTGCGAGTACCGAGTAGTGACAAGCATACTCGCTCAACACTAAACCTGAGCTTTAAAGTTCGGAATTCATACCAAACACCGGGTGTCCAGGTCTTGGACCCGAACACAGACTTTTACCTGTATGTCTGGTTTCTGTTCGAGTTAGTCATCCAAATAAAGTTTGTTGAAAGGCTGCAGAGGAGCCAATCAGGAAGCTTTAATGTTGTTAGCACTTCCAGCTCCATCACAGCCGTATCAAGCATTGGCATGGCTGTGATTGGCCTGCACTCCACTTGGAAAAAAAATAATAAAATAAAAAGTAATTTAAAACAAGCACAGGTAAAACAGATAGCTACAGCCTACAACCATGACCAGTGACATGACCAGTGATACCATAAATTCACCCTTGAATATTACCTGCTTAACCCAACAGGAAGTACGTCGCCGCCTCGAAATCACTAAGGTTGACAAATCTCCGGGCCCGGATGGCATACACCCCAGAGTACTACAGGAATTGAGTTCTGTGATAGATAGACCATTATTTTTAATCTTCTCAGATTCCTTAATAACAGGGTCGGTACCGCAGGACTGGCGCATAGCAAATGTGGTGCCAATATTCAAAAAGGGGACAAAAACTGAGCCGGGAAATTATAGGCCGGTAAGTTTAACCTCTACGGTTGGTAAAATCCTTGAGGGTTTCTTGAGAGATGCTATACTGGAGTATCTCAAGAAAAATAACCTTATGACAGAGTATCAACATGGGTTTATGAGGGATCGATCCTGTCAAACTAATTTGATCAGCTTCTATGAAGAGGTAAGTTCAAGTCTGGACCAGGGAAATGCAGTGGGTGTTGTGTATATGGACTTTTCAAAAGCTTTTGATACGGTGCCACACAAAAGGTTGGTACATAAAATGAGAATAATGTGGATAGGGGAAAATATGTGTAACTGGGTTAAAAACTGGCTCAGTGATAGGAAACAAAGGGTGGTTATTAATGGTACGTACTCGGACTGGGTCTCAGTTCATAGTGGGGTACCACAGGGGTCAGTATTGGGCCCGCTTCTTTTCAACATATTTATAAATGACCTTGTTGGGGGCATGCGGAGTAGAATTTCAATATTTGCAGATGATACTAAACTCTGCAGGGTAATCAATACAGAGGAGGATAATTTTATATTACAGGGAGATTTATGTAAATTGGAGGATTGGGCTGAGAAGTGGCAATTGAAGTTTAATGTAGATAAATGTAAGGTCATGCACTTGGGTAGAGGAAATAACATTTATCATTATGTACTTAATTGTAGAACACTGGGTAAAACAGACACAGAAAAAGACTTGGGTGTATGGGTGGATGGTAAACTTCACTTTAGTGGACAGTGTCAGGCAGCTGCTGCCAGGGCTAATAAAATAATGGGATGTATTAAAAGAGGTATAAGTGTTCATGAAAAAAATATAGTTCTACCTCTGTACAAGTCACTAGTGCGACCGCACTTAGAATACTGTGTACAATTCTGGTCACCGATATATAAGAAGGACATAGCTGAACTGGAGAGGGTGCAGAGAAGAGCGACCAAGATTATTAGAGGAATGGGTGGGCTGCAATACGAAGACAGGTTATTAAACTTGGGGTTATTTAGTTTGGAAAAACGAAGGCTTAGGGGGGATCTAATCACAATGTATAAATATATGAGGGGACAGTACAGAGACCTTTCCAAAGATCTTTTTACACCTAGGCCTGCGACTGGAACACGGGGGCATCCGCTACGTCTTGAGGAAAGAAGGTTTAATCATAATCACAGACGAGGATTCTTTACTGTACGAGCAGTGAGACTATGGAACTCTCTGCCGCATGATGTTGTAATGAGTGATTCACTACTAACATTTAAGCAGAGCCTGGATGCCTTTCTTGAAAAATTTAATATTACCAGTTATGTATATTAGATTTTATGACAGGGTATTGATCCAGGGAACTAGTCTGATTGCCGGATGTGGAGTCAGGAAGGAAATTTTTTCCCCATTGGAACTTGTTTGCCACATTGGGGTTTTTTTTGCCTTCCTCTGGATCAACATGTTAGGCTACGGGTTGAACTAGATGGACTTAGAGTCTCCCTTCAACCTTAAAAACTATGATACTATGATACTATGAACCCTCAGTCATCTGTTTTACCTTGGCTGATTATCAAAAATAGAGAAGATCCCATGTTGTTTTTTTTCAAATTATTTAAATAAATAATTAAAAAAACACGTAGGGTCCATCCCATTGTTTTTATTACCAGCATAGGTAAAGTGGACAGCTGGCAGCTGGTATTAAAAGGTTGGGAAGAGCCATGGATATTGATCCTCCCAAGCCTAAAAGTAGCAGCTCGCAGCTGACCAAGAATTGTCACATCACATTAGATGTGCCAATTTTGGTGCTTTACAAGACTCATCCTGATTGCCCTAGTGTGGTGGCAATTGGGGTATTATATGAGGTTGACAGATGTGATTTGTCAAAAATCACAGCTACCTTCAAGTTCTAGATTAGTAATGGGGATGTATCTATGAGACACCACCATTACAAACCCTGTAAGTTCACCGTCGGTTGGGAACCACTAGCTTTGACCTCAGGTGAACTCACTGACAGATTGCTGGACTGTCGGTTTGTGTTACATGGTGGCAAAACAGTTTGTCAATCCGGCAGGAAGTTCACTTTAGTCACATTTGGTACTGTGGGAATCCCTGACTGTGAACTCCGCTGACCTAACTGACATCACTGCTTCTCATAGCCGGAGTGTGTTCCAGAGGATGCAGTGATCAGTCATGTTTTCTGTCAATGCGCACCGCAGCCTCAGGATGTAGCAAAGCTGAAGATCATTATGGGACTTCATTGTGGATTATGTCGAACCTGCGGGAGTGTTTTGGGGGTAAATAAGTGAGTGTAAGACGGTGTGTTGTGAATGCTGTCTGGATGGGTTCCGCTCTTGGGCTCCCCCGCGGTGGTTTCTGGTGTTGGTGCATTGAGGTCTGTGACTGGATTGTTGCACACCTGATTTTCAGTGCTGGCTTGATCTGAATATAGGCGTGTTTGGACTTCATGCTGTCGCGGACGAAGGAGGGGACGATGCGCTCTCCCACTGCTCGAGCGGCGCTTCTCGCCCGTGAGTGAAAAGGGGGATTGGTTTTGGGGATTTATTGTCCGTGACGCCACGGCGGTGGCAGTGTCTCTCTCCAACGGTTGGACTGTTGCCTTCAATCGGGACTTGGTTGTTTGGAGACCCGGAGGTCCCCTTCACTGACGGATTTGGCAAATTCACGGCGACTCCTAGCCTTGCCGGGATCCGAAAGGCCCCTGCCAATGGTGCTGGCTTCTCTTTGTATACCGTTCCGGTACCGCCGGGCCACCACCCGTCCACGGTCCTTTCGGCAATCTCCGATCAGCCTCTCCTGCAGATGGTCACCACCGTCTGCTAACCTTGCTGTCTCAGCCCGGGGCACACACCCGGACCAACTTTAGGCTTCCTCAACTGTCACTTTCTCTTCACTTTTACTCCTCTCTCTTGCTCCTCTACCACTTCACTTCTACTTCACACTCTGACTACTCTGAACTCCATCTCTCATCTGCCTGGTTTTCCCGCCTCCAGGGCTGTGAACTCCTCGGTGGGCGGAGCCAACTGCCTGGCCCACCCCCTGGTGTAAACATCAGCCCCTGGAGGAAGGCAACAAGGATTTTTGGGTAGCTTCGGTGTACCTATCCGGGGTGTAGGGTGTGGTGGTGTCATGACCTGTGACCCCTGGCTTGCCCAGGGCGTCACATTTCCCCTTAGCAAAATGCAGACCGTCCGCGGGCTGCCCGTCCAACACCGGTTTTATTTTTCTGCAAAAAGATAAAAACATAAACAAGTATAATAACTTCATCCCACAGCGGGAGGCACTTTTCTTAAACGTTACGGTAACATTTTAACGGTTGCTGCTGCCGCTCTCTCCCACCCAAGTAACCTGGCCCTGATGCTGCATCTAAGAAACAGGCAGCACCCCTTGACCCCAGTCCTGAACCAGTTACCCGAGCGGGATCTGTCCTTCCCCTCCAGAGGGTAGCCACCGGTTCCTGTGGTGGCTGGGCCCCAGCCTGCTCCACTGCGGGCCCTCCCTCAAACCTGCCTCTCCGGAGGCGGTAGCGGTAGCTGCAACAAACATATTTTATTTACAAGCCATTAACGTTTGTGGTTGCCCTGCAAGTTCTCGGGCCTGTTCATAGGAGTTTCTATGCATAAACTGTAGATGGTCCCCACGGGGACAACGGTGCCGGCAACGGCCGGTTTCAAATCACAGTAGCAGACAATCAGGTTACTTGCTCATCATTTACTCATTTTCATCATTTTCAAAAACTTTAAACTGCACACTGGTGGTCCCAACGGGGACAACTTGCAGCGGTGGACCGCTGCCTTTTTGCGGCTCAACAGTCCATTCTTACTCGTGGGGCTCTAGTGCCACCTTCACATGGTGCACCGCTCTGGACCCCGATGGTAGCTCACTGCAGGCGATCTTCCTCCATATACATGCGGGCATGCACATCCGCTCTACACCCTTCTCGGGCATCGATCTCTCTGCGCAGCTGCTGTTGCCGCCGCTCCCAGTATGGAGCACTTTCTGCTTGCTCCGGTTCAGCGTGTGCGGGGAACGGACCCAGCCAGAGTCCCTCCGTGTCGGCTACGACCGGCACCTTCAGTAATGAGGGACCCCACTGTGACATGGCCTGCTCCGCCTCCTGGCAGCTGCATCCCCGCCGTGCCTCCGGTGCATCTTTGCGGACGGGCTCGGCCTTCGGCTTCTTCCATGGAAGCGGATCAGGGCGGTCACGAGCTTCTGCTGCAGGTCGGTCCGCTGGGGTGGATTGGCGGGGTACCGCTACCGGTGGTGGTGGTAGCGGGCCTAGTGGCGGGGCAGCAGCAGCCAACGCGGGTAGTGGGGGAGGTAGCAGGGTGAGCGGGTATGGACCGGGTCCCTCAGCCGCGATGACCGACCCACTAGGGGTACAGGGGCGTGGGTTACTTACCCTCCCTTCCAAGACTCCCTCCACCTCGCGTCTCCGTATGGCCGCCACCACTTCCGCCATGTCGGCCTCCCACTCCTCCAGGAGGAGCTGCATGCGGACCTGCAGACGGCTGCTTAGCTGGACAGTCCGGACTTCCACCCATGCTGCGGGGCCAGGCGCGGGGACCACGGTGTTGTCGGTCGGACTCAGCATCTTTAGCAGCACCCTCTTCCAGGAACCAGTCAATGGCCGCAGGGTCCTGGGGTCCATGCTTCTATAGCCGCGGCTACATGCGACCAGTCGCCATTTCGTCCCCCTCAGCCTCTTTTCGGCCCCTCCTCAATCGGGGCGGGGTTTTGGCCTTCGCGCCTCCACTATTCGAGAAGACGCTCAAGCGGGAACTTTTCGCGCCAAAGATGGCGGCTTCTGAAATTTTCTGGCCGGACACCTCCGGCGGTAACCAGGCGCACCTCTACCCAACGGCAGAGCGGTAAGATCCTGTTCATGACGCCAAGTTGTCGCGGGCGGAGGAGGGGACGCTGCGCTCTGCCACTGCTCAGGTTCGGCTGCCGCTGCGGCCTGCTGCTGCTCGGTGGCTCGAGCGATGTGCCGGATCCCGGGGACTCGAGCGGCGCTCCTCGCCCGTGAGTGAAAAGGGGGATTGGTTTTGGGGATTTATTGTCCGTGACGCCACCCACGGTTGTGGTGATTGTGTGGACACCACCGCTGCTCTGTATGGGGATCCCGGGAGTGGTGACAGGGAGCAGCAGAGTTGTTAGTTCTCCCCTCCATGGGTAGGGGTTGGTTGTCCCGGGGCCCAGTGATGGAGTGGAAGATGAGGGATGGCAGGCCAGGTGCGGGGCCTGGTGAGGTGCAGGGTCGCAGGGGCAGCGCTGTGCCTCACGGCACGGTGGTACTCACTCAGCCTGAGACGGTGACACAGTTCTCGGTAAAACACACGGCTGGAAAGACGGTTCCCATGGATGGCTGCTGTTGCTTTTCCCCGGTAGTTGGCGGTGACGGTCTCTGTCCCTGCACCTAGTGTAACTGTTGGTAGCGATGGATTCCCACCGGTTACCCGCTCCCCGACTTGAATATGGGCCGGAGGAGCCCCTCTTTTGCCCGCAGGCACTAGCCCTGAGAAACTGGTGCCTTGGCGGTGGTGGTGTCTCTCTCCAACGGTTGGACTGTTGCCTTCAATCGGGACTTGGTTGTTTGGAGACCCGGAGGTCCCCTTCACTGACGGATTTGGCAAATTCACGGCGACTCCTAGCCTTGCCGGGATCCGAAAGGCCCCTGCCAATGGTGCTGGCTTCTCTTCGTATACCATTCCGGTACCGCCGGGCCACCACCCGTCCACGGTCCTTTCGGCAACCTCCGATCAGCCTCTCCTGCAGACGGTCACCACCGTCTGCTAACCTTGCTGTCTCAGCCCGGGGCACACACCCGGACCAACTTTAGGCTTCCTCAACTGTCACTTTCTCTTCACTTTTACTCCTCTCTCTTGCTCCTCTACCACTTCACTTCTACTTCACACTCTGACTACTCTGAACTCCATCTCTCATCTGCCTGGTTTTCCCGCCTCCAGGGCTGTGAACTCCTCGGTGGGCGGAGCCAACCGCCTGGCCCACCCCCTGGTGTGGACATCAGCCCCTGGAGGAAGGCAACAAGGATTTTTGGGTAGCTTCGGTGTACCTATCCGGGGTGTAGGGTGTGGTGGTGTCATGACCTGTGACCCCTGGCTTGCCGAGGGCGTCACAATGCTGTTGCCAGTCATCTGATAGCCTTAGGCCAGAGTGGTTCTGCTTTCCTGCCTTCTACTAAGATAAGTCCATAAGTTTTGTTTCATACATTTGTATGCTATGTGATTCTTGCATTTGCATTTTATTTCTGAAGGTATTTGTGATTTTCCTAGAATTGTTTGTACCTTCAGAAAGGGGGGATTTTCTCCCTGGTATTTCTTGTTGGAGATCTTAGTTGAAGGGCTTTTTGTTAGGCATTTTTTCTGCAGTGTCACTCGAGCATTGTACGGAGTACGTACATATGAGTACCAGGTTACTTACCCCTTTTTGCATACTCTGTGTAGGATATTAGGATTTTTATGCAGACTGCAGAGTTCACTATCCTGTCCTTTTTGTATCCTAGAGATTAGCACATGGCCTCGCTTTGCTCAATCTAGCTCTGACTGTGTGCGTCCTTTCATCTTGCTAACCGTTATTATATGTGATCGTCTTTCTATCTCCTTTGTGGAAAAATCTGCTCCGAGGCAAGTTAGCTTTTCCACTTTCTGCCTTTAGGTTTAAGTAGTTCTTCGGCTGGGTTTGAGGTACATAGGGAGCGTTAGGTGTGCCACCCGGCTGCTTCTAGTTCGTGTTAGGTTCAGGGCTGCAGTCAGCATTAGTGCTCTAAGGCTTGGGTAAACTGCTCCATGGTAGTTGTTGAACATCGTACCATAACAACGGTGTCTGTGTTTTTTTTATTTCAAGTGAAGGATTTTTCTTTGCTTGTGTTTATTTCTTTCGACTTACAAGATTAGTAATGAGGGTGTCTCATAGATGCCTCCCCATTACAAACTTAGGGCTTAATGGTCGCTGTGTTTTTTGACAAATCACAGCTATCATAAAACCCATATATTACCCTTATTGCCACTGCACCAGGGCAATCGGATGAGCCAGTGCAAGACTTGGAGCATCTATTGTGATTCGTCAATTCTGGGGTGTTATTTTTAGGACCTATTTCTAATTCCAACCTTAAAACTATGAAACTATAAGCATTTTTGAAGCAGTTTTTGAGGAGGGCTTTGGAGCAGATCCTGTTAGTGCCACTGTAGTAACAGAAGTAATGCTTGAACAGGCTGAGGAACATAATAAAATCCCTCTACTTTCTGGAGAGCGTATGTAAAGCATACCTAAACCTTTCTCTTAAACAACCCAGTCCCAGAAAAGTCTCATCCAGTATTTTGTCTAATGCTTCTGATGTAGCCCAAAAATTGGAGCAAGAATATTGCCTCTCAAAACAAGTAATTTTTGATACAGAGCCTTGCTTCCATTCAGGTGTGTAGGCATAGACATCTAGTTTCTGCACACATGTCTGTATAGTAGTGATTTACCACTAATAGCGAAATGCCACATAGCCACTATTTGGCATAGGCGTCAGGGGGGCTCCTGTTGTCACAATTTATTATTATTATTATTATTATTATTATTATTAATAATAATAATATTTTTATTAACATTTATTCATGTCTATAGCCCCATTAATTCCACAGCGCTTTACATACATTGACAACACTGTCCCCATTGGGGCTCACAATCTAAAGTCCTTACCAGTATGTTTTTGGAGTGTGGGAGAAAACACACGCAAACATGGGGAGAACATGATAACTCCTTGCAGATGCTGTCTTTGGTGGGATTTGAACCCAGGACTCCAGCGTTGTAAGATTGCAGTGCTAAACACTGACAATTTCAACTGTATCTGTGTTGGGGGCTCTTTGGGGTCTAATATACTGTAAGGAAGGATATGTTCTGGCCATTATATTGTATGGAGGGCTGTATGGGGCCATTATTTTTGGTGGAGAGTTGTGTGAGGGGCATTATACTGTGTGGAGATTTGAGTGGGTGCCATTATACTCAATGGAGGGTTGTATAGGGGGGCCATGATTCTATGTGGGGGGCTGTTGGAGGCCATTATAAAGTGTGGAGGACTGTGTAGGGGCTACTATACTGTTTAGAGGGCTGTGTGGGGGCCATTATACAGTGGAGATGACAGATTTGGTCCATTATACTGTATGGAGGATTCTGTGGGGCTATTATACTGCGTAAATGGCTGTTTTGGTTCATTATACTGTATGGAGGGCTGTGGGGGGCCATTATATTGGGTAAATAGCTAATTTGATCCATTATACCGTGTGAAGGGCTGTGCAAGTGCCCAATTAGAGCTTTTGCTTTATGGCCCCATAATTTATTTGTATGCTGCTTCTCTACCCCATCTTTCTATTTTAATGTAATGCAACCTGCGGCCAACAAGAAATAATTCAGAGCAGCAGAAAGATGGGGGAAATAGTAAAAAGTGAAATAGTCCTCTTGCCATTAAGTATGCCATTAAGTATAAACATTCAATTTGCCATATGTCTATTTGGTATCAATGCATACATATAAAAAGAAGAAAGAAACATTATTGCACTGCTGATAAACATCTTTAGCTGGAAGCAATTCTGTTGGTTTACAATTGCAGTGAATATTTATTGTGCTCTTAGTTGATATACAAATTGGCAGGTATATGTTTGGCTTAGGAAACATGAACAAGAATAAATTTGCTCTTGTCACCTTACAAATTGATAGAGCTACCTACATAATACATTAATACACAATTTCCTCCTTATTTCCTTAAGCTCTTTCAAAGAGTTTTTCAATCACATTTGTGCCTTTACAAGAGTGCCTGAAATCTAAATAAAAAAAACTAAAATAAAATAATCAAGGATGGTTGCTAGCTTATAAGTCTATTGGGAGATTAGCCATATTCAACTGCACTAATTGTATGCTGCAAATAAACAAGTTGGCAGGTCTCCAGCCTTTGCAGTTCTCTTTATGAGCTGAGCATGACTTAAGACCTTACAAAGATTTTCCTTTTAATTAAAAAAGAAAAAAATAGTTAGTTATATACATAAAACAGCAAATAAACATGATGCATGATATTCAATCTTGAATACTCTGTATTACTGAACCTGATCTCACACACATGACAATGTTTGGGATTAGTATTATACAGATACACAATATAAGACCTCTTCCACACGTGCGTGCCACCGGTACGTGTTTGGCAGTTTCTCACGTACCGGAGACGCGTACACACGTAGACCTAGGTATTCCTATGGTTTTGGACACACATGTATTTTCGCACTGAACGTGTGTCCGTTCCGTACTTACGTGTGTCCGTGTGTTTCTCACGGCAACATGTCCGCATTTTCTCTCCGGCATCACGGGTGTCAGACGGAACGCAAACGTGTCACACGTAAAGCAAACGGACCACACGGATGTGTTCCTTGTGACACGCACCGGAGAAAAGACATGTGTCTGTGATAAAAAAAAAAACCTTTACTCACCTTCTCCTGCCCTGCTGTTTCTCCCGCTGCTGTCACTTGCTTCCGACCGCCGCTCATTATGCTCATCGAATATTCACTTCACTGCGGCCGAAAGCAGCAGCAGCGAGGAGGCGGCAGGACCGGAGACCAAAGATCAGCACCACGGACAGCGACGCCAGGGACAGGTGAGCAGAAAGCTCCCGTTCTCCGTGTGTTATCACGGATAACACATGGAGAACACACGTGTGCCATACACACGGCACATCTAGGGCAAAACGCATCTTTGACACGTCCGTGAAAAATGTGCATGATTTTCACGGATGTGTAAAAGAGGCCTAAAGGCAATTGTATTTATCTCAGTTTATATGGTTTTGCATTTGACTTGAATCTATGTACAATAGGTTGAAGAGGTTTAAATGTATTGTTTTACGTTTAAATATTACATTTATTTGTTAGATCAGATATTCTTAAAAATGATGACTTAAATCAGGGGTGAGGAGCCTTTTTTCTACCCGGGGCCATTTGGAAATGTGTACCATCATTTGTGGGTCAAACAAAAAGATCAACTTGAAAATTACCCTGCTATATTTGCAAACAATTCATTAACTCCTCCCTAGTGTGGTGGCTGGAGCTGCTTTTCTTTGGTGTGGTGTTAGGTCTGATTGATATTGTTGCTTCACACAACTGCTTTTCCAGGTTTGTCTCGGTCTGGAGCGCAACCAATTCTTTATGATAATAGGTTTTGAAAATCATATACATTACATAGGAGTCTCTGGGACTTCTGTATATACATCCAAGATATGCTAGGGTAAATATACATCACAGGAGACATTGTGGTATACACATCACAGGAAACTCTGAGGAATATACATCACAGGACATTCTGGCAGCAACATACATCAAAGGAGGGTCTGTGGCATGTATATTCAGGAGGGGCTGGGGGCACATACATCACAGGAGGGGCTGGGGCAACTGTACATCACAAGAGAGGCTGGGGTACATACATCACAGGAGGAGCCGGGGAACATACATCACAGGAAGAGCTGGGGTATATACATCACAGGTGGGGCTGGAGACATATGCATCACAGGACAGACTAGAGGCATATATCCATAACAAGAGAGTCTGGGGGTACATACATCACAGGAGAAGCTGGGGGAATATACATTACAGGAAACCCTGGGGCATATACATCACAGGACATGCTGGAAGCACATACATCAAAGAAGGGTTCGGGGCATATACATCCAGGAGGGGCTGAGGTAAAGCAACTATACATCAGAAGAGAGGCTGGGGCATATACTACACAGGAGAAGCTGGGGGCATAAACATCACAGGAAGAGATGCGGTATAGACATCACAGGAGGGATTAGGGACATATGCATCATAGGATGTGCTGGGGGCATATATACAGTACAAGATAGTCTGGAGGCACATATATCACAGGAGGGGCTGGGGGCATATAATGGTCTCACAAGGGAGGCTGGTCTCACAAGGAGGTTTTTCCACACAACACTGACTATCAAGGCATTGTCAGGATCTTTGGAAACTCCAGATTCTTGCACTCTGCCTTCTAACTACTCTGATGTCTGTGGTAAGCACATGGAGACTTGGAAGTTGACTTACTGACTTGTAGTTCCTAGGCTGTCTAGTAAGAGTCTGGTCTGGTTGTTAATCTCCTTTTGTAACATGTTATGGCAGAACCAGTCATATTCACACTCCTAATTTATATGCTAGCTGGACTGTTTTTCTAGTGCAAACTATAGCTTGTCTAGAGAGGTGGATTTACCCAGGCTTAGTGGTGGTTGTGTATAATTTTGGTGTTAATCATTTGCTTTTCACTTTAGTTTCTTAGCATTTATTACTGAGAGTGTGAAGTGTGACTGAGCTTCTTTTATTGCTGTCTGTCCTAAACTGTGTTTTCCCTTACATTCCTGCTCCTACCTTTTATTGTGGGGATGAGGGGGGGAATTGGTTAGCTTTATTTATGAGTATAGCAAGGGCATGAGAAGTAGGCATCTCGACCATTAGGGCTAATCCTGTCCCCTAGTGTGGACAGAATAGGAGCCCCTTGCCCCTGGCTATCCTACAATCATATTGTGACATTATAGCTGGCCTTACTTTCAATACACTCAAGCATGGATTCAGTTGCTGCACTAGTGAGACAATTGCAGGCCTTGTCTCTTCAGGTGGTTTAATTAAAAGGGGCACTACAGCAGCAAGCTCACTCCAACACACTGGAGCAATCTGCCTTTGTCACTGAATTATCAGAACCCAAACTGCCTCTCCTGGAAAGATTTTCAGGGGAGCTCAGCTGGTTTTCTACTTTCAGAGAGGCGTGTAAGTTATATGTCCATTCACGTTCCCACTCCTCTGGGGGTGAGGAACAGCAGGTTGGAATTATTGTCACTCTCTTGAGTGGTTACCTGCAAGCAGAGGCTTTTTCCTAACCCTCTGATTCACCTGTTTTTTTTCAGGTGGATGGGTTTTTCTCATTTATGATGATCCGGATAGAACATCATTAGTCAAGTTTAAGATCCGCAACGGGATTGGCTGTAGAAAATTACTGTGGTGAATTCCAGTGCTAGTCCACGAATACACAATGGAATGACCCTGTTAAGGTGAACTCTTAACCAGAGATCACTAGTTGCCTACTGCCTGGTCTAATTGGTGTGGGTCGAGTGCATGCTTGAAAAATGAGATCACACACAGTCGGATATTCATCTTTCCTCGACAGAAGTCAGCCCATGCTCTGCTTTATTACAACTGAGCTTGCTCTGATATAACCTTGCAAAGGGGCATGTCCGGATGTGTTCATTGGTCAGTGGGTCGAACAATGTATTAGTCCATGAGCTGATTGGTAGGCGTCATTGTAGGCGGGTCTATGACATCATTGGATGGATCCATGGTGATGGTGATGGGAGGGACGTCATCTGGTGGATCCATGCTGGATGGTCTGGTCTGTAATGTCATCTGATCTTTGGTTTGGTCTTCTCTTATATGGTATCTTCTTACACCTGGACATTCCTTGCATTCCAGGCAAGGTGTGGAGAAACAGGCAATGACAGCCACCTTTATATCTGTGTCATGTATATGATCTGAAACCTGAATTATGTAAGGCAAATCGACATATTTCCCACAATGCTCTATGTCCAGAGGTTAATTAAGTATTTCATTTTATGGCTCTCCTCAACAACCCTGCGCTGAAAAGCCAGTTTTTCAGGGTGTGTTATGTATGAGACCTCTCCTTGTTTATAATTTGTTATCTCTTTGGTAATACCCATTTCCCAGTGATTTTGACAGAGATACCATGAATCTAAAATATCATGGGGTGTTGCTTCTGTCCTGCATCTCGGAGGCATGTCTTGTGGGGGAAGAACCTCCAATCCCCTCAAAAGGGGCAAAATCATTTTTTTTTTGTGGCAAATTATTTGAGGGATCCCATCCTTGGTCTATGTACAACCCCTGGCAAAACTATGGAATCACCTGGCTCTGAGGATGTTCATTCAGTTGTTTACTTTTGTTTAAAAAAGCAGATCACAGACATGGCACAAAACTAAAGTAATTTCAAATGGCAACTTTTTGGCTTGCTGTTGCTATTGCCAGATTAGCTTTGAAGGTTGGAGCCTTGTCACAGACCATTTTCTTCAACTTACACCAAAGGTTTTTAATTGGATTGCGATCCGGACTATTTGCAGGCCACGACATTGACCTTATTTGTCTTCTTTCAAGGAATGCTTTCAGTTTTTTCTCTATGGCAGGATGTATTATCATCTTGATAAATGTTTTCCTCATCCCCAAACATTCTTTCAATTGATGAGATAAGCAAAATGTCCAAAGTTTCAATGTAAACTTGGGCATTTATTGAAGATGTAATGACAGCTATCTCCCTAGTGCCTTTACCTGACATGCAGCTCCATATCATCAATGTGACGGGGGTGTTCAACAGAGCAAAGGATGGACGAGGCCGAGGGACGATCCAACAGGTTTATTCACAAGAACACTGGAACAGCACACGACAAGTCCAAATAAAACAGATTCGGGGCACCTCCCGATAATCCAAAGTGCCAGATCACAACGTAATAGTCCTTTTCAGAGTCCCAGAAATCCCACACAATCCACGGGCCGCCACACAGGCCTAGCTCCGTCCGTGTCCACAGCCACACAGGCTGGAGCTCCTGCTCCCTTCAAGTTTCAGCTCACTCTGACTGAATCTCCCAGGTAAGCAGAGTTTACACTAGTTGGACTCTAGGCCCACCTCCCCCTACTCCCAGGGATGGAAGTGCCTCAAGAGGATATAACCTTGCATTTTAGGAGGTGATTACCTACAACAATAGAAATGTACACAGAAGTAGTTCAAATAAGACAATGAACCCAGCTTGAAATAGGAATCTGTACAGCATATACAGTGAGAGGGTAAATTACATCTTCACAATCCCTCCCCCTCCCAACTTGTGTACGTACTAGGGACCTCTACAGGTCACTGGTTAAGTACACACAGGCAGAGCGTTACTTACATGTGGCTTCATGCAGCCACGAATTGGCATCGTAGCTCTCCCACATCATTGCCCAGGAGAACAGCTGCAGGCAGACCACCCATCACCCCAACCACACATCGCCTGACCCCAAAACCAAAGTTCAGATCCACAGTGGCTGTGGGAATAGTCCTCCATTGTCCACCAGCCAGTTCAATAACAATCCCAGGTCCTCTATGGATTGCCTCAGGCCGAACCACTCGGGGATCAGCCAGTGTGAGGAAAGCACCCGAGTCACAAAATCCAACAAGTCTCTGTCCATCCAGCACAACCTCCTGCAAGTGCTTACCTCGATGAGCAGAAGTCGTCATAACTGCGGGTCGCACCCCGTAAACTCCTGGTGGTGCAACATGGGGGGCTGAGTCACTAGGCCAGTCCTCACATAACGGTGCCACATCTTCCTCCATGGCACTGGGCTGTAAATAATTAACAATCCGATTGGGTGCAGGATCAGTCCTCATTTGAACAGCTGGGCAGGAGACTTGCCGATGCCCTGGCTGTCCACATTGATAGCATCTGCGCTGGATCTCCCTCCATCCAAGGTGTCCTCTTGGGTAAGGGGTAGGGGAACTTGGAGGCCGGCTCCCACCTGAAGGTGCTGTAGGGATTTGAGGATGATTCCTCCATGGGCTGGCTGGGCATGAGGCCTGCAAATGCCCGGGACCCCGGCGTATTCCAGAAAGTGCAGTAGAAGCAACTGGAGGCACATTAACACGGGTATCAACATGTGGTGGCTTAGCGGAACGGGGAACAATGGGGACAGAATAACTGGGGGCATCCGGTGTTGTGGAGCTGTTAGGCGTCTCTCCATCCTCCAACAGAACCCTCCACTGAGGCTTGATAGTGAGCACCTCATCAGCTAGAGCAGCAGCTTCCTCCACTGTCGCTGGTTTTCTCTCACGCACCCATTCCCGGATCTCAGCGGGGCACTGGGCAAAGAATTGTTCTTTTAGGATGACCTGCAGGAAGGTCCCCCAAGATAAGGCCTCCTCTGCCTCCAGCCAGCGATTACATATTTGTTTGAGTCTATGAGCATATATCTTAAAAGACACTTCCCCATCACAGGCTAAAGCACGGAACTGAGTCCTGTAAGTGTCTGGGGTCACAGCATAATGTTCTAGAATAGTCTGTTTAATATCCGCATACTCACAGTTCCACCGAGGGTCCATAGCTCTATAGGCTTCAGCAGCTCCCCCCTCTAGGAGCCCAACCAGATGCCGGACACGCTCCCTGTCCGGGACTTCCATTAATCGACACTGATGCTCAAAGTCCTGGAAGAAGCCCTCAATGTCGCCTGCAGCCTCATTAAACGGCTTAAAGTCTTTGCGGGACACCCTGGGAAGTTCCCTCATGATGGGTGCTGGGGTTACAGTCTGTCTGGAACCTCTCGCGGCTTCCACAGCGAGCTCCTTATCCAGCAGTGCCATCTCCTCCATCCTGCGCTCCTTCTCTTTAGCTCCACGCATGGCCTCCCTCTTATCTTCTATGGTGGCCTCATCTCCAAGCAGTGCCATCTCCTCCTTGTACCACACAACCCATTGAGTTTTTTGGGTATTCACCTCCGGCTGCCGTCTTTCTTCCGTTTGCTGTGAGGATCCTTCCTCCACGTCATTTTGCGAACAGACTCCTTCTAGCGCCTCAATCAGCTGCTCCTTGGAGAGTCCTTTGAAACGAACTCCTACTTCACGGGCCATTGTTTGTAGGCTCACCACAGTCCAGTTCTTGTACTCTGAGGTTCTGATTCCAGATGTTAATGGGCCGTTGTCCTCCATTCCTTCTGCTCTGATCCCAGCGCTGCCAACCAGTTTGTGACGGGGTGTACATCAGAGCAAAGAGAGACAACAGGCCGAGGAACGATCCAACAGGTTTATTCACAAGAACACTGGAACAGCACACGACAAGTCCAAATAAAACAGATTCGGGGCACCTCCCGATAATCCAAAGTGCCAGATCACAACGTAATAGTCCTTTTCAGAGTCCCAGAAATCCCACACAATCCACGGGCCGCCACACAGGCCTAGCTCCGTCCGTGTCCACAGCCACACAGGCTGGAGCTCCTGCTCCCTTCAAGTTTCAGCTCACTCTGACTGAATCTCCCAGGTAAGCAGAGTTTACACTAGTTGGACTCTAGGCCCACCTCCCCCTACTCCCAGGGATGGAAGTGCCTCAAGAGGATATAACCTTGCATTTTAGGAGGTGATTACCTACAACAATAGAAATGTACACAGAAGTAGTTCAAATAAGACAATGAACCCAGCTTGAAATAGGAATCTGTACAGCATATACAGTGAGAGGGTAAATTACATCTTCACAACCAATGACTGGGGAAATTTACATGTTCTCTTCAGGCAGTCATCTTTATAAATATCATTGGAACCACACCAAAAAAAAGTTCCAGCATCATCACCTTGCCCAATGCAGATTCGCGATTCATCACTGAATATGACTTTCATCCAGTCATCCACAGTCCACAGTTGCTTTTCCTTAGCCCATTGTAACCTTGTTTTTTTCTGTTTAGGTGTTAATGATGGCTTTTGTTTAGCTTTTCTGTATGTAAATCCCATTTCCTTTAGGCGATTTCTTACAGTTCGGCCACAGACATTGACTCCAGTTTCCTCCCATTCATTCCTCATTTGTTTTGTTGTGCATTTCCTGTTTTGGAGACATATTGCTTTACGTTTTCTGTCTTGATGCTTTGATGTTTGTCTTGGTCTACCAGTATGTTTGCCTTTAACAACCTTCCCATGTTGTTTATTTTTGGTCCAGATTTTAGACACAACTGACTGTGAACAACCAACATCTTTTGCAACATTGTGTTATGATTTACCCTCTTTTAAGAGTTTGATAATCCTCTCCTTTGTTTCAATTGACATCTTTCATGTTGTAGCCATGATTAATGTCAGTCCACTTGGTGAAAAAGCTCTCCAAGGTGTGATCACGCCTTTTTAGATGCAGACTAATGAGCAGATCTTATTTGACGCAGGTGTTAGTTTTGGGAATGAAAATTTACAGGGTGATTCCATTATTTTTACCTCGGAATTGAGTGATTCCATAATTTTCCCCCTTGTATGGTCTTGAAAAGTAACTGTTACTGGCTTGCACATTATATTTTCATGGTTTTTTTAGTGTTTCTTAAAGCCAGAAAGTTGCCATTTGCAAAAATGACTTTAGTTTTGTGTCATGTCTGATCTGCTTTTTTTAAACAAAAATAAACCACTGAATGAACATCCTCAGAGCTAGATGAGTCCATAATTTTTGCTAGGAGTTGTATATCCTGCACAATGGTGTCTCAATGTTTAACAACTGCCAGGTCAAGGTTGGGGACCCATAAGTTTCTATTACTGTTTTTTTCGTGATAGTGGTTTAAGTGCAAACATGATCGATGAACAGTTTGCTCTCTCCATAGGGTCGGAGTCCTTATCAAATCCTGTTCAGATATTTCCCATTGATCTTTCACCACTTAGTCATAGCATCTATTTTGAGTGTGTACAGGGGCTGGAACTCTGTATAGGGTTACTTCATTCAGAGTGGATATCATGTCATGTTCTCAAGGGTAGGTCTGATCGAATCCGCCAAAATCCAGGACCGGCGGATCCCTGCCAGATTGAAAGAAAAATCCGGTTCCGCTCCGGATTCTGGTGCCCATATAAGTCTATGGGGAACAGAATATGTAAATTAAAAAGGTTTGTGGAAGGGATACAGGGGTAGGAGCGCGCGGTATACCCACCCGAGGCTGTGTCATGGCAGGAAACTCCTTCCAGGAGTTTTTCCCTTCCAGAGCCGACAATTCAATATTCATTGTTTTGCATGCCCACCGGCGCATGGAAATGGTTGTAGCTAGATGCGTGTCAGCTGACTATAATCAATCACAGGCGGCAGGACAGTTGGTGGGTGGGGAAAGCAGTCCAAGTGTCTGTGGGTCAGTATGGTGAACATGCATGTCGTTCAGAAACACATGCAAATTCCTGTCAGAAGTTTGCAGCTGTGTTGGTGATACACTGTCAGACTTGTATAGGTCTGATATGACATCAGCCGGCACAGCCTGCGCTCTCTGAACATGAGCGTGAATGTACTTTGAAACACATGCACGCTCCTGTCAGAAGTGTGTGGCTGTGCCGCTGATGCGCTCTCAGACTCGTAGAAGTCTGACACGACATCGGCCGTCACAGCCAGCGCTCTCTGAGCATGAGCATGCATGTACACAGAAACATATGCATGCTCCTGTTAGAAGTGTGCGGCTGTGTCGGTGATGCGCTGTTAGACTCGTACAAGTCTGACATGACATCAGCCGGCACAGTCTGCGCTCTCTGAACATGAGCATGAATGTACTTAGAAACACATGCACTCTCCTGTCAGAAGTGTGCGGCTGTGCTGCTGATGCGCTGTCAGACTCGTAGAAGTCTGACACGACATTGGCTGGCACAGCCAGCGCTCTCTGAGCATGAACATGCATGTACACAGAAACACATGCATGCTCCTGTCAGAAGTGTGCGCAGCTTTGTTGGTGATGCGGCTTTTCTTATTCTTTTTTTTATTATTATTTAATGTTCATCCCCAGCCATGATAATGCTGGCTGGGGGCTGGTATTTTACCCATTATTGCCGCATCTATTAGGTGTGACTTTCACGGTGCAATACCAGCTCTTCTCGATTGCCCTGGAGTGGTGGCAATCGGGGTAATAAGGGGTAATAAGGAGTTTAGCTGCTACTAAACTTTAGGTTAGTAATGGCACAGGCATCTAGAAGATACCTGCATCACACTAACCTGTAAATGACAGCAAATAAACACAGACATTGATAAAAATCCTTTATTTGGAAAATAGTACAAAACACACACCCTCCTTCACCTCTTTATTAACCCCCAACACCCTGCAGCTCTGGCGTAATCCACACGAGGTCCCACGCTGGTTCAGCTCTGCTACATAGCCAGCAGCCATAGAGCACGACCGCTGGCTGTGCAGACAATGACAGCTGCAATGACTGCACGGCAGGCAGATACTGTCACAGGCTGGGGGCGCATCTGCCTGCAACCAATCACAGATGAGAGGATGGCCGATGGGCGGGGAAAACACAGAAAGCTGTGTGTATACGATGCACAGTACAGGAAGTGAATGCGCGACTAGGAAGCAGTGTGCCGCCATGACACCAAGTCTCGGTAAGTATGAAACACTGTTTTATTTCTGTTTTTCTTTATTTTTCAATTATTTTCCCCAGTGCCACATCTGGATTGTGCACCCAGAATTCTGGATCCAGATCCGGCACCCGAAAATCTTTGAAACCGCATGGATCCGGACTTTTACAGTTCGGATCCGCTCAGCCCTACTCAAGGGCCTTTCTGTGTATTGGGGTTTCCCTTATTAGCTTTACATAATCCTACCGTTGATTGGCAAACTCAGGAGATAATTAAATGGAGTACATACAGTATTGTAAAGACCACTCTTTAGAAACCTGTATTTTGTCGGTTACAACAAGTCTTCCTGGTCCTCTCTTTGATTTTGGTGATGTGTTCACAGAAAGAGGATGTCAGGAGTTGCTGCCTCATAAGCCTTAGAACTGCACCATAAGATTGATTCTGGGTGCAATAAAGCTAAAGTGCAAACTCAACAATTTGTCTGATATTGAAATATTAGCTCTCAAAACAGTGGTTTTCTGCCAAGAGATACAGGTCTGTGAACTTAGAGGTCACTGAGTTCAATGAGGTAATCAGAGGTCTGTTTACCTGCATTCATAGGTGGGATACCTTGGGAGCCTCCAGCTGTGACTGCAGATAAACTTGGTGATGTCCCTGCTCACAGCTGCTGCTCAGTCAGTTGCTGCCTGAAGCCACAGCATGCGGACAAGTTCTGTGCCTGTGCACTGTGACTTCAGTATGTAGCAGAGCCAGTATAATTGTGTTTTCTTTGTATTTTATTTCAAATAAGGGATTTTTTCAGTGTTTTTGTTGATTTCTTTTCACTTACAAAATGGTAATGGGGGTCTCATAGATACCGCACATTACTAATCTAGGGCTTAGTGGCAGCTGTGAGCTGTCATTAACCCCTTACATTACACAGCTTGCCACCGCACAAGGGCAATCAGGATAAGCCAGGTAAAGTGCCAGGATTGTCACATCTAATAGATGCGACAATTCTGGGTGGCTGCAGGCTGCTCTTTTTAGGCTGGGGCTGCCAAAAACCATGGGTCTCCACAGCCTGAGAATATCAGCCCCCAGTTGTCGGCTTTATTATGCCTGGGTATCAAAATTGGGAACCAAGCACCATCTTTTAAAATTATTTGTTTAAATAATTTTAATAAAAAGCCACATGTGGTTCCTCTTATTATGATACACAGCCAAGATAAGAACACGGCTGGCATCTACAGCCTGCAGCTGTGTGCTTTATCTGTGCTGTGTATCACAATATGGGGGGACCCTACATCAGTTATTTTATTTTGTTATTTATTTTTATACCACTATAGAGACACAGAGTGTATGATTCCAAGCAGTCACATACGCTGTAGCACACGGTTTGACTGCAACCAATCAGAGATGCCAAAAAAGCCCGTGGATAGGGGAAGCAGCGAGTATATATGAGGGTAATGAGCGGCCCTGAAAGTAGGATTACAGACTCGGTAACTATAGTGCTCCTCCTCTAATCCCCCTAGCCCCTTCTGCCACCCTTTAAAGCACAATATTCAGGACATAGATATATATGGGGATCGACGTCTGGGCAGATATTCAGGATTAATTCTGATCCCAAACCTGTGTTTTTTTTTTTTTTTAAAACTCCAGTTCCACCTGCCGATCCCAAATATCTGTGGATTCACCCATCTATAATGGTAGGTATAGCAAGTTCTTGTCTGGACTTCCGGCAGCTGAACCAAATAATGGTTCAGGATCCTTAGGCTATGTGCGCACTTTGCTTTTTACCTGCTTTTTACCTGCTTTTTTGCTGCTTTTTCAACTGCAGCATTTAATGCCAAAATGGTTGTGTTCTGCTTTTCAAGCAAAGTCTATGGGAATTTGGGTTTCTTGTCCGCACTTTGCAGTTCAAATTGCAGCCTTTTTGTTGCAGAACTTTGGTCAAAAACTCAGCTTTGCAGGGCAAAACCCGAATGGCAAAAACAAAAACATGACAATTGTTTTTGCCATTTGGGTTTTGCCCTGCAAAGCTGAGTTTTTGACCAAAGTTCTGCAACAAAAAGGCTGCAGTTTGAACTGCAAAGTGCGGACAAGAAAGCAAATTCCCATAGACTTTGCTTGAAAAGCAGAACACAAC